>NC_090442.1:6060606-6363636 GCF_031143425.1 Pleurodeles waltl | reverse complement strand
GTGTGTTACTGGGGTAGGGGTGAGAGCAGATGGCGCTGTATGTGTGCGTGCTGTGTGTGTTACTGGGGCAGGGGTGAGAGCAGATGGCGCTGTGTGTGTTACTGGGGTAGGGGTGAGAGCAGATGGCGCTGTGTGTGCGCTGTGTGTGTGTGTTACTGGGGTGGGGTGAGAGCAGATGGCGCTGTGTGCAGATGGCGCAGTGTGTGTTACTGGGGTAGGGGTGAGAGCAGATGGCGCTGTGTGTGTTACTGGGGTAGGGGTGGGAGCAGATGGCGCAGTGTGTGTTACTGGGGTAGGGGTGAGAGCAGATGGCGCTGTGTGCAGATGGCGCAGTGTGTGTTACTGAGGTAGGGGTGAGAGCAGATGGCGCTGTGTGCAGATGGCGCAGTGTGTGTTACTGAGGTAGGGGTGAGAGCAGATGGCGCTGTGTGTGTTACTGGGGTAGGGGTGAGAGCAGATGGCGCTGTGAGCAGATGGCGCAGTGTGTGTTACTGGGGTAGGGGTGAGAGCAGATGGCGCTGTATGCAGATGGCGCTGTGTGTGTTACTGGGGTAGGGGTGAGAGTAGATGGCGCTGTGTGCAGATGGCGCAGTGTGTGTTACTGAGGTAGGGGTGAGAGCAGATGGCGCTGTGTGCAGATGGCGCAGTGTGTGTTACTGAGGTAGGGGTGAGAGCAGATGGCGCTGTGTGCAGATGGCGCAGTGTGTGTTACTGAGGTAGGGGTGAGAGCAGATGGCGCTGTGTGTGTTACTGGGGTAGGGGTGAGAGCAGATGGCGCTGTGTGCAGATGGCGCAGTGTGTGTTACTGGGGTAGGGGTGAGAGCAGATGGCGCTGTGTGCAGATGGCGCAGTGTGTGTTACTGAGGTAGGGGTGAGAGCAGATGGCGCTGTGTGTGTTACTGGGGTAGGGGTGAGAGCAGATGGCGCTGTGTGCAGATGGCGCAGTGTGTGTTACTGGGGTAGGGGTGAGAGCAGATGGCGCTGTATGCAGATGGCGCTGTGTGTGTTACTGGGGTAGGGGTGAGAGTAGATGGCGCTGTGTGCAGATGGCGCAGTGTGTGTTACTGAGGTAGGGGTGAGAGCAGATGGCGCTCTGTGCAGATGGCGCAGTGTGTGTTACTGAGGTAGGGGTGAGAGCAGATGGCGCTGTGTTCAGATGGCGCAGTGTGTGTTACTGAGGTAGGGGTGAGAGCAGATGGCGCTGTGTGTGTTACTGGGGTAGGGGTGAGAGCAGATGGCGCTGTGTGCAGATGGCGCAGTGTGTGTTACTGGGGTAGGGGTGAGAGCAGATGGCGCTGTGTGCAGATGGCGCAGTGTGTGTTACTGAGGTAGGGGTGAGAGCAGATGGCGCTGTGTGTGTTACTGGGGTAGGGGTGAGAGCAGATGGCGCTGTGTAATGATGGCGCAGTGTGTGTTACTGGGGTAGGGGTGAGAGCAGATGGCGCTGTGTGCAGATGGCGCTGTGTGTGTTACAATGTTTTGAAAAAGGGGGTGGGGTGGTTGTTCCCCCTCTAAGCCCCGACCCCTCTACGCCCCGCCCCCCCCCCCCGGCTGTCACTTCAGTGTGGCCCTCGGCCGCAAACCATACTGCAATTTTGGCCCCCGAGAAAAAGTTTGTGAGTACCCATGATGTAGAGAGATGGTTTCTCAGAGTTTTGTAAATCAGTAGTTGTGAACTGTGTCACATGAATGTAGGGCTTACTGCCCACTCATGTAGAGTTCCGCTTCTGTGCACTAACCCAGATCCTGATGCTAACATCCTGTGCATGTTATGTGTGTGCGTTCACGTGTTACCTGTATGAGACATTTATTGTGTGTATGAGTAAACCAGAGAATTAGTGTGATGCTATTAATGGTGTTTGACCAATGACTTTGTGTTTCACACTGCACATATTAGTTGCTCAATGTTCACCAGTAGCACATTAAGGGGGTCATTCTAACTCTGACGGGCGGCGGAGGCCGCCCGCCAGAGTTCCCCCCTCCAGAACACCGCTCCGCGGTCATAAGACCGCTGCGGTGATTCTGGGTTTCCCACTGGGCTGGCGGGCGACCGCCAAAAGGCCGCCCGCCAGCCCAGTGGGAAACACCCCTCCATGAGGATGCCGGCTCCGAATGGAGCCGGCGGAGTGGAGGATGTGCGACGGGTGCAGTTGCACCCGTCGCGAATTTCAGTGTCTGCTCAGCAGACACTAAAATTCTTTGTGGGGCCCTCTTACGGGGGCCCCACGACACCCCATACCGCCATCCTGTTCCTGGCGGGCGACCCGCCAGGAACAGGATGGCGGTATGGGGTGTCAGAATCCCCATGGCGGCGCAGCAAGCTGCGCCGCCATGGAGGATTCTGCAGGACAGCGGAAAACCGGCGGGAGACCGCCGGTTTTCCTGTTCTGACCGCGGCTGAACCGCCGCGGTCAGAATGTCCTGAGGAGCACCGCCAGCCTGTTGGCGGTGCTCCCGCCGACCCTGGCCCTGGCAGTCCGTGACCGCCGTGGTCAGAATCAGGCCCTATATGTTTTGTTCAGTTTAGCTGCCTATTGCCTTTACCATGGAGTTAGCCATTACATTTTGCATTCAGTTTAGCTGCCTATTGGCTTTAACATGGCATTAGCCATTACATTCTGTATTCAGTTTAGCTGGCTTTTGGCTTTGACATGGCATTAGCCATTACATTCTGTATTCAGTTCAGCTGCCTATTGGCTTTGACATGGCATTAGCCATTACATTCTGTATTCAGTTTAGCTGCCTGTTGGCTTTGATATGACATTAGACATAACATTTGATATTTAGGTTAGCTGCCTATTGGCTTTAATGTGGGGTTAGACATTGCAGTTGAGACATTGCAGATGAGCTGTGTTTTTTCCAAGCTGTGTTTTTCCACATGGTAGACCAAGGAGTGTTTTTCACACCAGACCTTAGCTGATAAGAGCACATAGATTTTGTGTTTACCTCGCAATCCAGTCTGAGAACGAGTGAGCTCGGAGCATTGGCCAGAGTCATCAACTTGCAGACCCCAGAAAGTTGAAGCTGAATATAGGCCCTACAGCCTTGCCCCTATGGTGATGAATTTTGACTTTTATGCTTTGCTTTGAAGTTATGCTATAATACAATCACATGTATTTGCTGTGTACATTGCAACCGAGAAGTACTTTGATATATTTTGCTTTCATTGCTGCGACTACTTTTGAACGTGTGCTTCCAATCTACCAATTTCGTCTCTCAGGAACCTTGCGGTGAAGTAATAATAACAATAAATGTCTTCTTTACACTCAGAAGTGCATTGCAGAGAGGTTCTGTAAGCTCGGTTATGAGATAAGAGCAGGAAAGCAGAACAATTGGAGACCTTTGGGTTTCATTTTGTAAGTCCTGGACCTGGTCAAGTGTACAAAATTGGGTTGTGTTTTTTCTTGGAAATTCATTAAGCTCTGGAGGAGAAGTTAGGGCTCCCTTTTGAAATTAGAGTAGCTTCTTTTGCTGTGAGCGTAGGTGATTTATCTTCATGAGCTCTGCCATTTGGTAGATGGTGGAGGCAAAGTGTGGGACTGCAGTCTCTGTTGTTCAGGGTGTGAAGGTTCCTTTCGCTGAGGCCATTTTTTGTGTGTTTCGTGGCCGCTGTAATCTACCTCGGCCATCATGTCATCCATCCATTCGAGGACATTCACCAACTCATGCCCCCACCACCTGTTCCAAGTCTGAATCAACCACATCGGCATGGAACCTACCAGCTTCCTCCACACCTTCATCACCTTAGGTGTTTGTACGGACAAATGGAAGCTCTTGGAAAGCAAACCCTCCACCAACCCCAGACAACAAAAAAATTACCAACCCATTCCTCTGCTTCCCTACCCTGCCAAAGTTCTCGACAAGGCCATTGTTGAAAAGCTCACCAGGTACCTGGAAGAAAGCAACTTGATCACAGGGGAAGACTCTCCCCTTATCCTTTTTGACCTATCAGCTGCTTTCAACACTGTCTCCCATCACACCCTCATCAACAGACTCCACAGCATTAGCATACAGGAAGACGCCTTCAAATGGATCACCTCCTTCCTGACAGGACATACCCATAGTGTCAGGCTGCCGCTCTTCACATCTACACCCAAGAACATCATATGTAGTCTACCCTGAGGATCATCCCTCCGCCCCACTTTGTTCACACCTACATGATCACCCTGGCTGACATCATCAGATTCCACGGACTCAACATCATCTCCTATGCAGACGTATCCCAGCTCATCTTCTCGCTCACAGAAGACCCCTTCACCACCAGGACAAACTTGGCTAACATAGCCGACTGCCTCAAACTCAGCTGTGACAAAACGAAATTGCTGATCCTCAGAGAAACACATCCATATGGGTCCATAGCTGGTGGCCAGCTGAACTCTGACCCACTTCCACAGCTACAGACCACACGTGCAACCTCAGCATCATCCTTGACTGCAAACTCCCCATGAATTACAAACAACACAGTTGTCTCCCGACCTACACCCTCCCTATGTTCTGCAGAATCTCTACTCCGGCATCTCTTCCTAGCTCCTCAGGATGCTCTAGACCATAGAGAATGCGGCAGCCAGACTCGTCCTAGACCTCCCCAAATGCACCCACATCACCCCGACCTCACAAACCTCCAGTGGCTCCCAGACAAGATGCCAGTTCAAGCTCTTCATGCTCGTCTACAAAGTTCTAAGTGATCAAGGACCAGCCTACATCAACCACCGTATAATCCTCTATCAGCCCGCCAGACACCTGCGCTCCTCACTGGCCTTCAGGTACATACCCAGAATCCAGCACAACCACAACGGTGGCCGCTCCTTGTCCTACATCGTCTCCAAAGCATGAAATGACCTAACCCTCCCCTTCCGAAAATCACCCTCACTGGCGGACTTCAGGAAGAGACTCAAGACCTAGCTGTTTGGCAGAGACATTGCTCACCAGTGCCCAGATACCCCCAGGGGTGACAGTGCTGTGCTCTACAAATACTGATTAATTGATTGATTGGACGAAGAGTATCTTATGATATATGAGTTAGGGTTACCACCTGGCCAGTTCTTTAAAGGCATGACCAGTATGTTAATGTCCCGGCCAGAAAAAAGCAGATAAAAATCACCTAAAACCAGTACTTTTCCTCTTTTCAGCCGCACTTAATATAGCTGCCTTAATAATCCATGACTGGCAGTTAAAGTAAACAAAACAGTAAAGCCATGTTAAAGGTAAATACAGACAATTTCATGAAAAGTCTAGTTTGAGTATCCAGTTTAGGCCTTTGTAGAATCTTAAAACATGAACAAATTGTCAGTATTTTTCTCTGGAAAAGGTGGCAACCCTAATAGGAGCCTATTTGAAGGAGTCTAACATTTTCGAGTGGTGACATAACCCTTTAGTCCTTCAGACCCAGCATCACTCACTACTTTTCATGATACCTGATTGCTCTGTCTTGTGAATTTATTGACTACAGCCTATTGCTTTTTTGCTTTGTAATTCAACCATTGTTTGGAGGGAGGTGATCAGTGGCGTTGCCTCCTTGACAGTTTTATACCGGCATGGCCAGAATTGTAATGCCCCGGTCGTAATAAAAATTTGAAAAGTCACTTCAAGCTGGTATTTTTCAGTGCATACTTTCAAAAGTAATGTAAATATGCTTTCCATATCACACCTGTCTGCTAAATAAAGTAAATAAAGACAGAGGCCATGTTAAAATTAACACAGATGATTTCATACAAAGTCTACTGAAGAACCATGTCCAGCCCTTTGCAGTGTGTGAAAACTTTAACAGACGGCCAGTATTTGTCTATGCGAAAGGCGGCAATCCTAAAGGTCAACAAAGCAGCAAACAGGCAGTCTCTGGTGTCACACCTGAAATCTAGCTTAATACACAGCCCTATCAAATATAAAGAATAACCTACAGAAAAGGGGGAATTAGAAAAAAGCTGCCCAATTTACTTCAAGCATGTATCTAATGAAATACAGGCCATCATCTCTAGTTGCCACCTTTCGGTAAACACCAGATACAACTCAACCCTCTGCACCGGTGTTTGGAAGATGCTGATGTGAAGTGAAGCTGTAGCCCTTCCAAGTAACACACATCAGAGGTTAGACTAACACATTTGAGTGTGGTGGTCCGCATTACCACACAAAAATGCATTAGTCACACAGGTTTAGGTTCTTGGTACCACCTGTGCACTGCGATGGAGAAGCTAGAAGTGACCGCAACCGTCAAAGTGTGGAAACTGGGTAACAAATCAATTTTGTATTTCCTCAGGCTTCTCCTCATTCTGTGATACTCAATGATGATGCATTTGCAAAGGGCTGGATGACCTTTATTAAACTAATGTACCCTGACATCTAAGGCTTGCTTGAAACAGACACCTCACGCGACATGAATTGCTTCATTTGCCCAGCAATAAACAGCTATCTGGATGTCCACATTGGACAGGGTTATTGGGGTTGATGCCTTGGAAAGTCCCAACCATTTGAGTAATGTGAAGTTCACGCTTGTGGTCATCTTGCATCACGCTGCCATCATGAATTGGTTAGATACCTAATATATGTGTAAAACCATGCAACTTCTGATCAACATCATGCCATGTACTTGAAGAAATTAAGTTTCTGTTATTCTGATCGGACAATATATTTTCACGTCTTTGTGGTTTTCATGTATAAAAGATCTGATGGAACTTCTCCAAATTGGACACTTTGGTGGTCATTATCACATTTACGGTCTTTACCAAAGACTGCCGTGGAGGCGGTAATCCACCCGCCAGATTATGACACACAAACAGAAAACTGACAGAAACCAGCCACAACCACAAGTCCGCCAACGAAGGCGAAAAACTCTCAGACCCACCACCCTCACCGCCACGCCATCAAAACACCACCATCCAAATTATGACCCACAAATCACCACAGTGGATATTTAACGGCAGTGCACACCGCCACAGTGGAATTGGGCACCCAACACCACTTCAGGCCAACATTGGTCAGATCAAAAAACCCACACCTGACACATATACACACACACGCACCAACAGCACAATAAAACACCCCCCCACAATCCTTTGTAAACACGAAACGACTGCTACACCTTGCCAGGTCAATCACTTAGAGAACCGCTCACACACACATCTACCTATACATCAGTCACGCATCACACACCTCACACCCTACCACAACACTGAACACCCACTGCATAACACACACAACAGACAATAGGCATGTCCCCACAAAAGCACCCCTGTTTCACAGATGAGGAGTTGCGGGTGATGGTGGAGGAAATTGTCAGGGTAGAGGTCCAGCAGATCTCCATTGCCAGGAAGATGGAGCTATGGAGGAGGCTTGTGGACAGGGTGAACTCCCTGGGACAACATCCACACACAAGGGAAAACATTTGAAAGAGGTGGAACGGCCTACGGGGCAAGGTGCGTTCCATTACATCAAGGCACCAGCTCGCCATCATGAGGACTGGCGGTGGACTCCCACCTCCTCCCCCACAGTTCACACCATGGGAGGAGCAAGTCTTGGCAATCCTGCATCTTGAGGGCCTCACTGGAGTCACTGGAGGGCTGGACACTGGTAAGTCACATTAATACCTACCTCCACCAATAGCTGCATGGCATGTCTCCCTTTCACCGACTCTCTACACCCCACTCCATCCCACACAGTGCACCACCCCAATGACCAAACTTAAATTTGTACCCCTGCATGCACTACCCACTGCAAGCACACCCCTCCCAGCACTGCATGGACAGCCTGTAGAACAACCAATCCCACAATCCATAATCATACAGGACCAAAGGTATGAGGACAACAGCAAACCCATAGGGAAAGTAGAAATGCAGAAAATGTGACAGACAATTAACCTAACAAATCACTTACATCCCCACAGGTGCCCCAGCCAATGTCAGCCGCGAGCAGCTGCCACTTCAACCCAGTCCTCCTCCAGAAGATGCCCTCAGTGATGACAGCAACTCTGGATGTCCCGAGCTGGATGAACTCCCTGGCCCATCTGCGACCACAGTTCAGTTGGCTTTCACATCCTACAGCCAGTCCAACAGAGCCCCCCCACTCTGACTCCAACACCACAGCAGCCAGCCAACGTCCCCAAACCCCTGTCCCCAGGACATGTCGCTCAATAGTATGCCCACCTGCACCGGGACCCGAGCCGAGACCACACAGACAAGACAATGAAGGTCCCAGTGTAAGTGAGAGTGGGCACACTGTTCAGGGGAAACAGACACAGGGGCAGTAGGAGGTAAGCTGTGCTCCAGGGCAAGGCCAGGCCCAGGGAACCAGCTGCCCAGGAGACACTCTCACATGTCTTCGGGTATACCAGAAATCACAGGACAGGATGGGCCAGGTGATCAGCATCATGCAGGAGTACCAGCGCCTGCAGGGGTACACCACCAAGAGGTCAGGCAGCAGTTGCAGGGCCTAAATGCCAACATGGCCTCCATTGTAGGGGTGCTGGGTGACATGGCCAACACCATGCAGGAGAACAGATAATACCAGCCCACTTCCACTAGCCAGTCCACTCACCAGCCATCAACATCTGCTGCAGCCAGTGGCCAGGAGGACCTACCACAAGACTCACAGTACAACAGCACCCCTCCCTTTGCAGCAGAAGAACCACCCGCAAAAGTTCCCTGCGACCTAGACTGTTGCCAAGAGCAAGACCACCGCCAGAAAATGAGCCCCTCAAGAGTGTTCCCCACATGTGCCACTGAGTCATCTTGTTCACTTTGGACTGCCATTGCTTATCTTCGGCCTATGGACACTGGACCTGAGCTACACACAGAGTGAGCCACCACACTGAAGTTTTCTTCAACCATCACCCCACTCCATAGCACTATCCCATTATCATAGTAACTTAAATAAACACCCTTGAACAAAGCTTGTGTAATAGTGCTTTATCAGACAGAAATGTGCAATGAAATCAACTGTATCATCCTGTGCAAATGTCCTGTAATGTGTGATTCCATCCAACAAAAGTGTTAAAGCAGTCTGTAGTCATCACATCAGCACACAGTTATGACCACACCAACATCTGCAAAAAGGGAATGCATAAGTGACAGTCAGTAGAAATGTATAAGCAGTGATTGGCACAACACAGCTGGCACACAGCACTTAGCTTAATAAGAGATATGATCAGATCTACAGTCTTATTTGAGTGTCATTGGAAGTACTGCTATATGATATGTGTCCTGTCGTTAACATCCTCCTCCTCACTGTCTTCAGTGTCAACTGCTGCCACAGGTGCATTGTCAACCCCCTCCTCCTGCAGGCAGGGCACATGGCATCTGAGGGCCAAATTGTGCAGCATGCAGCAGACCACCACAATCTGGCAGACCTTCTTAGGGGAATAGCATAGGGACCCACCATTTCAATGGAGGCACCTGAACCTGGCTTTAAGTAAACCAAATGTGCGTTCTACAACCCTCCTGGTACCGCCATGTCCCTCATTGTACCGATTCTCAGGCCCTGTTCTCTGATTCCTAGCAGGGCTCAACAGCCAGGACAGGTTTGGGTAGCCTGAGTCACCTGGAAGTAGTGAGGGACACGCATTACCAATGTAAAATTGCCTAGAGTACAACTCCATTTGGCATACACTGACATACATTGTGTGAAGATTCAGTCTCACTTATGAGCCACACTCTGTGCCTCTGTAGTTGTGCCATCACCTGTGGGACTCTGCTATTCCTCAATACATATGCATCATGCACAGATCCAGGAAACTTGGCAGTGACGTGGGAGATGTATTGATCAGCAAGGCACACCATCTGGACATTAATTGAGTGGAAACTCTTCTGTTTCCTGTAGACCTACTCACATGCCCTGGGAGGGACCAAGGCAATATAGTTCCCATCAGTTTCCCCAATCACATGTGGTAAGTGTCCCATGGTGTAGAATCCTGCTTTCACAGTGGGCAAATCTTCACACTGGGGGAATGAGATGTAGCTGTCCATATATTTGAGCAAGGCAGCCAAAACCTTTCCAAGCACTACAGAAGACATTGGCTGTGACCTTCCTACAGCCACGCCCACTGTCACCTGGAATGAACCACTTGCCAGAAGTGGAGCACTGAGAGTTTCTGCACTACAGGGGGAATTGCTGCAGTGCTACGGATAGCAGGAATTAGATCAGGCTGTAATTGTGCACACTGCTCAGTAATTGTGGCCCTGCCTACATGGTAGGTGAGTATGATATGCCGTTCCTCCAGTGAAGCCAAGTCCACTAGGGGTCTGTACACAGGAGCTTGCCTCCTCCTCCTCACCCTCTGCAGTGGTTGGTACCTAAGTGAGCCAAAAAACAATTGTGTGACTACAGGAAGTATGAACACACAATATCACAGTACATATATATATGTAGAGGACTGGAATTGTCAAGGTGTGTACTATCGATACCAATGACGCACAATATTGTGTGCAACATGAGTACTACTATCAGGAAATGGCAACCGCATGTCCTGTATGCAGGGACAGGTGGAAGTGACCTCACTCTGGCGGCGATTGGCATCATGGCGGACGCCGGTCTGCACCGCTGTGCAACTCGTCATTGGCTAACATGGAGCTCTATGGTACACAGGAACCGATGATGATTAACGCCGGCGGTGACGGTGTTCACCACAGCGGACGTGACCGCCATTTTCTCTGTATCACTTCACTTGATTCCTGACTTTATAGAGTTGAACATCTCCACTGCGTGTGCTGCTGTGACCTGTGTCCGGAACCTGCGATGGCCCGTGTTACAGGGGAAAGAGCCCCAGCCTTCACATCCATGGAGTTGGAGAAGGTTGTGGATGGGGTTGTACCCCTGTATGGGCCTCCAGACCAACAGGTGAGTACATAATGGGTACGTTGGATGCGACATGGCTGCATGGCGAGGTATGTGTGTGCTGGCTGCATGAAATGTGCATGCAGAGGTAAGGGTCATATGTGTGCTTCATGTGGGTCATATGCTGGATGTAAGCCATTTGTGTAACAGAATGGATTGTTGAGTTTATGGTAGCCTTCTGTCAGGAGTCCCCAAGGTGCCTCGTGCGTTATCTGTCAGCATCCCCAGGGATTAGGGTTCAATCATATCTCTGTTCTTGGTTAAACCTTCATGTTTCTAAGTAAACATAAAGTGCTGTGTTACACAATTGGTTTTATCAATGTTTGTTTTGCCAATGCTTGTTTGCTAATGTGAGCAGGTGTAGACATGTGCTTCTAATTGGGTGTGGTGACTCATCCACATGTGGAAACTTAACTGCTTTCCTGATTGGCTATAAATAGCAGAGTGAAGCATGCCTCCCTGCTTGGCTTTGTTTTGCTTCCTGATCTCAGCATCTGATTTGGCAGTCCAGCCCTTGCTGTCAACCTTGTATTCAGGACTTTCGAGGCAATTCTTTTCTTCGCTCCTATACCAGCTGACACCAGGCATTCCTCCAGCACTCCGGAAAAGACTGCAGCTAAGTGACTAGTATTCTCCATGGAGTTTGTTCTTTGAGCGCCGCGCTTTCCTATAACAGCTTGTGTATTTCAGACCTTGTAGTTTGGCAGAGTGCTTATCGTGAAGAGAAAATTGCATTTCTGAACATTCTACATTATTATTGCAGTTACTTGCCTAAATGTGCTTCAGGAAATCTGCTTGAGCTGAAGTACTACAAAAAGTGACTGCAATTTTAAAAGAGCATTTACGTGACTTTTCTTTCTCTAATAGCATAACTCTTGGATTTAAATTGTGTCATTCATGCCTGTGTTTCAGTTTTGAGGAATTTGCTTTTGAAGGGTTTTCACACACACAGTGAAACCAAACCAAACTGTGCCACCCTAACTGTTTAAACTCAGAGTGGACATTTGTATTTCTTGGATTGTTTTTGTTCCTTTTAGTTTAACCCTATCCATGCAGGAAAGTTATACGTGATATAAAAAATACCCTTGTTTATCTCTCTTGTGCATGACAAGTGCAACCACAGTTCTAATTGTAGTGTGCAACAGTGAATCTCTGTGAAGCCAGCCCTAGTGTCGCAGTACTTATTGTTATGGTACTCAGTTTGGGTTTTTGGTAATGCAGTGTTAGTAATTGTGCCAACAGTTATTATCCAAGAAAAGTATTGGAGCATTCCGGTGTTATTCTACCGCTCCCATGCCCATATCAGAAAGACAGATTCAGTTTCAAGGAAGTTGAGTGCACTAACTCTACTATCACTCTGTCAACAATGATCTGCCCCCCGAAGATTCAGGGTGCCTGGCTGGACCGGCAAGACGTGGCAGTGTTTTGTCTCTTTCTCTTCCACTCCGCCTTTACTTTTGGGACACCTGCCGGGGTTTCTGTGTACACCAGGAAGTGCTGAGAGGTGCTCCAGGAGGTCGGGGGCATACCATTGCCCCTGCAGACATCCTGCTTTTCTGGTGAGTGGCCTCGTCTCAACACCTTCTGTCTGTGTCTCCTCTGCAAGTCAGCGCCCATCAGAAGAAAGGGTTGTAGCATGCCATCGCCAAGGACGTGTGGACCCGGGGATCCTGAGCCAGCAGAGCTCCCACCGCAGGAAACGGTGGGAGGACCTGAGACTCTGGGCCCAGAAGACCGCGGAGGCCTAGATGGGAAGGCCTCCCAATGAGGGAGGGGTGCCTGTCGGAGTCTGACCCCACCCCAATGGCCTGCATACTGGCGGTGGTCAATCCTGAGTTGGATGGGAGCTTGAAGGAAACACAGCAGCCACAATGGGGTGTTTTTAATTTATTTGGGCAGGAATGGGGCTTGGGTGCAAGGTTCAAGTCAGTGGGTGCTACTATATGCCAGTTTAGCTTTTCATGTGTGGTCCTACTAAGCTATGTAGTGTAGAATGTATATTTGGTATTGATGAGCAGCTTGCATGTCATGGCAGACAGAGCTTAATGAGTTCCAGTAGGTGTGCAGTTGGTAGTGTTTGGGTTCTTTACTGCTGTTTTACCTAGGTAATAGTTTGTCAGTGTTGTCCATACTGCAACATTGTTAGTCCCAGTGAGTGAATGTGATGTTTATGCCAAATGTGCTGTTGTTGCTGTAATTGATCCTGTGCTCCCTTTCTTTCTCCCCCACCCTCTCTCCTTTTCTCATCCTGTCCTTCTGTGCATTAGGATCATCTGGCGAATGAGCAGGAGCACCGGCGAGTGGGGGAGCTGCAGCCAATGGACCCAGGAGGTGGAAAGCACAGACGCTGAGGGGACCAGTGGGTTGGAGGGTGAGGGGAGAACCAAGGGGGAGACAGGAGCGACGACTACAGACTCAGATTCCTCCTCTGATGGAAGCTCCCTGGTGGTGGTGGACCCCTCTGGGACCACCCCAGCTACAAGATCTTCTGCCAACCTGTACCAGCACCAACCTCCCAGTAGCCCCCCACCCAGTTGCCCATGCCCGCTCACCCTGGAGGGTGGGCATCTCCTTCGCCCCAGGCACCTCAGGCCCTGTCCCTGTCAGCCCTGGTGCCCTCAGTGAGGAGGGAGATCCATCTCTGTATGGCAGTCAACCATAGTGAATGCCATCCAGGGGCTGGCATCCCAGATGCAGCAATGCAGTGCCTCCCTGAAGAGCATTCACTGTGGCTTGGCAGCCCTACTGAGATCGTTTCTGTGAGAAAGTAGCCTCTTCCTAGCCTTGTTACCCCCACTTTAGGCCTGTTTGTGAGTGTATGTCAGGGTGTTTTCACTGTCTCACTGGGATCCTGCTAGCCAGGGCCCAGTGCTCATAGTGAAAACCCTATGTTTTCAGTATGTTTGTTATGTGTCACTGGGACCCTGCTAGTCAGGACCCCAGTGCTCATAAGGTTGTGGCCTATATATATGTGTTCCCTGTGTGGTGCCTAACTGTCTCACTGAGGCTCTGCTAACCAGAACCTCAGTGGTTATGCTCTCTCATTTTTTTCAAATTGTCACTAACAGGCTAGTGACCAATTTTACCAATTTACATTGGCTTACTGGAACACCCTTATAATTCCCTAGTATATGGTACTGAGATACCCAGGGTATTGGGGTTCCAGGAGATCCCTATGGGCTGCAGCATTTCTTTTGCCACCCATAGGGAGCTCTGACAATTCTTACACAGGCCTGCCACTGCAGCCTGAGTGAAATAACGTCCACATTATTTCACAGCCATTTTACACTGCACTTAAGTAACTTATAAGTCACCTATATGTCTAACCTTTACCTGGTAAAGGTTAGGTGCAAAGTTACTTAGTGTTAGGGCACCCTGGCACTAGCCAAGGTGCCCCCACATTGTTCAGGGCCAATTCCCCGGACTTTGTGAGTGCGGGGACACCATTACACGCGTGCACTACATATAGGTCACTACCTATATGTAGCTTCACAATGGTAACTCCGAATATGGCCATGTAACATGTCTATGATCATGGAATTGCCCCCTCTATGCCATCCTGGCATAGTTGGCACAATCCCATGATCCCAGTGGTCTGTAGCACAGACCCTGGTACTGCCAAACTGCCTTTCCTGGGGTTTCACTGCAGCTGCTGCTGCTGCCAACCCCTCAGACAGGTTTCTGCCCCCCTGGGGTCAAGCCAGGCTTGTCACAGGATGGCAGAACAAAGGACTTCCTCTGAGAGAGGGTGTTACACCCTCTCCCTTTGGAAAATGGTGTGAAGGCAGGGGAGGAGTAGCCTCCCCCAGCCTCTGGAAATGCTTTCTTGGGCACAGATGTGCCCAATTCTGCATAAGCCAGTCTACACCGGTTCAGGGGACCCCTTAGCCCTGCTCTGGCGCGAAACTGGACAAAGGAAAGGGGAGTGACCACTCCCCTGACCTGCACCTCCCCTGGGAGGTGTCCAGAGATCCTCCAGTGTGCTCCAGACCTCTGCCATCTTGGAAACAGAGGTGCTGCTGGCACACTGGACTGCTCTGAGTGGCCAGTGCCACCAGGTGACGTCAGAGACTCCTTCTGATAGGCTCCTTCAGGTGTTACTAGCCTATCCTCTCTCCTTGGTAGCCAAACCCTTTTTTCTGGCTATTTAGGGTCTCTGGGGAAACTTTAGATAACGAATGCAAGAGCTCATCAGAGTTCCTCTGCATCTCTCTCTTCACCTTCTGCCAAGGAATCGACTGCTGACCGCGCTGGAAGCCTGCAAAACTGCAACAAAGTAGCTAAGACGACTACTGCAACTCTGTAACGCTGATCCTGCCGCCTTCTCAACTGTTTTCCTGGTGGTGCATGCTGTGGGGGTAGTCTGCCTCCTCTCTGCACTAGAAGCTCCGAAGAAATCTCCCGTGGGTCGACGGAATCTTCCCCCTGCAACCGCAGGCACCAAAAAGCTGCATTACCGGTCCCTTGGGTCTCCTCTCAGCACGACGAGCGAGGTCCCTTGAATCCAGCAACTCTGTCCAAGTGACTCCCACAGTCCAGTGACTCTTCAGTCCGAGTTTGGTGGAGGTAAGTCCTTGCCTCCCCACGCCAGACTGCATTGTTGGAAACCGCATCTTTTGCAACTACTCCGGCTTCCGTGCACTTCCGGCGGAAATCCTCTGTGCACAGCCAAGCCTGGATCCACGGCACTCTAACCTGCATTGCCCGACTTTCTAAGTTGGTCTCCGGCGACGTGGGACTCCTTTGTGTAACTTCGGGTGAGCACCGTTTCACGCATCCTCGTAGTGCCTGTTTCTGGCACTTTTCCGGGTGCTACCTGCTGCTGAGAGGGCTCCTTGTCTTGCTCGACGTCCCCTCTCTCTCCTGACGCAATTTGTGACATCCTGGTCCTTGCTGGGCCATAGCAGCACCCAAAAACGCTAACCGCACGATTTGCAGCTAGGAAGGCTTGTTGGCGTTCTTTCGGCGGGAAAACACTTCTGCACGACTCTCCACGGCGAGAGGGATCCGTCCACCAAAGGGGAAGTCTCTAGCCCTTTTCGTTCCTGCAGAAACCTCAGCTTCTTCTGTCTAGTAGAAGCTTCTTTGCACCCACAGCTGGCATTTCCTGGGCATCTGCCCATCTCCGACTTGCTTGTGACTTTTGGACTTGGTCCCCTTGTTCCACAGGTACCCTAGATTGGAAATCCACCGTTGTTGCATTGTTGGTTTGTGTCTTTCCTGCATTATTCCTCTATCACGATTTCTTTGTCTTTTGGGGAACTTCAGTGCACTTTGCACTCACTTTTCAGGGTCTTGGGGAGGGCTATTTTTCTAACTCTCACTATTGTCTAATAGTCCCAGCGACCCTCTACAAGGTCACATAGGTTTGGGGTCCATTCGTGGTTCGCATTCCACTTTTGGAGTATATGGTTTGTGTTGCCCCTATCCCTATGTGTCCCCATTGCATCCTATTGTAACTATACATTGTTTGCACTGTTTTCTAAGACTATACTGCATATTTTTAGTATTGTGTACATATAACTTGTGTATATTTGCTATCCTCATACTGAGGGTACACTCTGAGATACTTGGGCATATTGTCATAAAAATAAAGTACCTTTATTTTTAGTATAACTGTGTATTGTGTTTTCTTATGATATTGTGCAAGTGACACTTGTGGTACTGTAGGAGCTTCACTCGTCTCCTAGTTCAGCCTAAGCTGCTCTGCTAAGCTACCATTATCTATCAGCCTATGCTGCTAGACACCCTATACACTAATAAGGGATAACTGGGCCTGGTGCCAGGTGCAAGTACCCCTTGGTACTCACTACAAGCCAGTCCAGCCTCCTACCGTTTCAGGCTCTGGCCTCCTCTCTGATGGCAGCCAGTGTCCCTTGTTCTTCCGTCCCTCCTCAAACTACCTGTTCCCAGTCCCACAGCCCTCTCTACCAACCCATCACACACACGCAATCTGAGAAGCATTCACTCAAAACAACAGACAGGACTCACACAGACAAACGCAGACACCATACTTCACTCCACAAACACACACACAGCCAATACACAGATGCACATATTACAACAACCACTGCTTCCACTGTCTCACCCACCTCCTCCTCCCTCACAGTCACATCATCACTCACACCTGCATGCAGTGCATCATCAGCCCAAGCTTCTACCACCTGTGCAGTCTTGCCCACAGTCACCACAACAGCAAACTCGCAGACATGCATCCCACACCACCATCACAACCTCATGCCACACACCCACCTCACTTGCAGACACCAACACAAATACATACACACGTCCTGTTTGTCCTCTCCCACCCTGTCTGCCCGCCAATTAAACATAAATGCTCCCACTCAGACAACAAACCACCATCCACCTCACACACGCACTCTGTCCATGCACCTGCACTAAAGTCCAGCACACCTACTCCTCATACAACCACTCACTCTACCTCCACTTCCACTCCTCCTCCCACAACCCGCCCCGTGGTCCTAAGAAGATTTTCCTTTCCCGGTTGACCTCTTCCCTCCCCCCCTTCCTCCATCCCCCATGCTGTCCATAAGAGAAAAATCACTCCCCCCAAGCCCAGTACCTCCAGCTCCCAGTCGAATGCAGTTCCTCCCTCTAAAAGTGGTCCTGCCACTAAGTGACACTCTGGCCCCCTGCCCTAAGGCCACTCCTCCACACCCCTGACAGAAGGGTAAAGACCTGCCCCCTCCAAACCCAAGCCCAAGGACCCCCCTCCCAAGAAGAAACCCCCCCATACACCCCCACCCCCTGAGGTGCCTGTCTCCATCATGATGATGCCCCTTCCCAGCGGAGCGACTGGGCTGTCAGGAGTCAAGTTGGGCCCTGGACTTTGCCCAGTGGCCATTTGTTCACTGTGGACTGGCCAATGACCCTTGCTGTACATATGTATATATTTATTTATTTTAAATTGGGCTTGTTTGCCAACATCATTACAGTGGTTGGACCAGAGGTACATGTCCTGGCTTTCTTTGCTCCTGGGTTATGTTGCTGTTGATTTACTCTGCAGATTGTTCTCGGTGTGTGGTATGTGTGTTTGGTACGTTTTGTGTGTGTGTGTGTGTTTCACTCTCCCCTCCCTTGTGTGCTAGGCGGCTGTACTCACCATCATTGTCGGTGCTCCTGGACTGCCATCGCGTGGTACAGCATCGGCAGGACTTCCAGTTCGGGTTCCAATGCGGCCGCGGACTCCTCTGTGTCGCTGGAGGTGAGTGTCTCCTTTTAAGTGATGTGTTTCCGTCAGGCTTTTGGTAACGGTGGTTCTGCCCCGGAAATCCTGGTGAACTGCTATGTCATAATATGGTGGGCGAAACGTTGTCTTCCGCCTGCCTGAAGATGGCTACCGCCGTGGTCAGTGACCGGACCGCACTGATGGTTCGGGTGGTACATTGGCTGTCTATGGGAGGGATCATTGACATGGTCAGAATTTGCGGTCTTCACCGCCAGCCTGGCTGACTGCCAATGTCATAAGGAAGGCCTTTGTTTCTAAACACATGGCCCCATGAATTCATGAATAATAACATTGAGTTTGAAATGTGACTTTGCCTGTGCCTCTTTATTTAGCTTTGACAGAAGGAGCTCCTTGGACAGCAACACGGTGAGTGCTGTGCACTGCAGGTAAGACTCATAATGGCTTCAGTCCGATCTCTGCGTGCCAGTAGACTGTGGTGGCTGCAAGCATGATCTGTTTATCATATTTGGTACCCACTGCCAGAGTGGGGCCCCTGAGGTCCACATTTCAAGGGTCCAGTCGGCGCAGGCATGATGTTTTTAATTTGAAATTCGTGCTGGCCCGGGCCACTAGGAATTGCTGCTGTCACCCACTGGAATTAAATCACAAGACGTCCTTCTGACCTGAGCGCCTGCTTACCTGAAGTGCAACCCAGTTCTGTGGGCTGAGGAATCTGTGCACTGCACTGCGTCTTAGTGCACTGTGAGGAATCTGTGCACTGCATCTTACTGCACTGTGAGGGTTCTGTACATGCTTCACTTCATCTTACTGCACTGTGAGAGATCTGTGCCAGCTATGCTGCATCTTACTGCACTGTGAGGAATATGTGCACACTGCACTGCATTGTGAGGAGTCTGTGCACGCTGCACTGCATCTTACTGCACTGTGAGGAATCTGTGCACTCTGCACTTTACTACATTCTACTGCACTAAGAGGAATCCGTGCAGTGCATCATACTGCAGTTTACTCCACTCTGAGGAATCTGTGCAGTGTGTCATACTGCAGTACCTGGAATCTGTGAACACTGCGCTGCATTTTACTGCCCTATGAGGAATCTGTACTACTGTGCAGCTTTGTTACTGCACTATGAGGAATCTGTACATGCAGTGCTGCATCTTACTGCAGTGTGAGGAATCTATGTTTACTGCACTGCATCTTACTGCACTATGAGTGGTCTGTGCATGCAGTGCTGCATCTTGCTACACTGTGAGGAACCTATGTTCTCTGCACTGCATTTTACTGCACTGTGAGGGATCTGTGTGCACTGCATCTTAGTGCACTGTGAGGAATCTGTGGAGCTACACTGCATCTTACTGCACTGTGAGGGATCTGTGTGCACTGCATCTTACTGCACTGTGAGGAATCTATGCTCCCTGCTCTGCATCTTACTGCACTGAGGAATGTGTGCACACTGCATTGCATCTTACTACACTGTTAGGAATCTGTGCACACTGCACTGTGAGGGATTTGTGTGCACTGCACTGCATCTTACCACACTATGCGGAATCTGTGCATGCTACACTGCATGAAGAATTTGTGCCACTGCACTGTATCTTACTGCACTGGGGAATCTGTGCACCCTACACTGCATCTTAACTGCACTGAGGAATGTGTGCACACTGCACTGCATCTTTCTTCACTGGGAGAGATCTGTGTACACTGCACTGTACCTTACTGCAGTATGAGGAATTAATCAACAGTACACTGCATCTTACTGCACAATGAGGAGTCCTCACCACCGCACTGCATCTTACTACACTGAGGAATCTGTACACCCTGCACTGCATCTTACTGCACTGAGGAATCTGTGCACCCTGCACTGCTTCTCATTGAACTGAGGAATCTGTGCACACTGCACTGCATCTTACTGCACTAAGAGGAATCTGTGCACTGCATCTTACTTTACTAAGAGGAATCTGTGTACCCTGCACTGCATCTTACTTCACTAAGAGGAATCTGTGTACCCTGCACTGCATCTTACTGCACTAAGAGGAACCTGTGCACTGCATCTTACTTGACTAGGAGGAATCTGTGCACCCTGCACTGCTTCTCATTGCACTGAGGAATCTGTGCACCCTGCACTACATCTTACTGCACTAAGAGGAACCTGTGCACTGCATCTTACTTCACTAAGAGGAATCTGTGTACCCTGCACTGCATCTTACTTGACTAGGAGGAATCTGTGTACCCTGCACTGCATCTTACTGCACTAAGGAACTTGCGTGTCCGAAAAATTATAAACAAAGTGATCTTGTAGTTGAAATTATTATACAGAAGAGACTGTGTTTGTTCACATAAATCGGCAGGTCTTGTTGATAAAGATTGGTCCAAGGCTCATAGATCGTACTCTTTCCTGATGCACCTATAGAGACGCCCTACATCAAGTGTCGCACAGCTCTTGTGACCCTTATCCCAGACGACATCCTCAACTTTACTCAGGACGTTTATTGTGCCCCTGATATAGGAGATAAATTGATTAGAAATGGCTTGAGGAACATGTAGTAAATGTTCAGTTGGTGACCCACAATAATTGGGCAGCCAGGTGGCCCTTATTACCACCTATAATACTTCCAGCCACCAGATTCAGTAATCGGGCGACCAGGTGTGACGTCAGCTGGCCTTTATTTCCCCCTATAATACTTCCAGCCACAAGATTCAGTAATCAGGCGACCAGGTGCGAAGTCAGCATGCCTTTATTACCACCTATAATACTTCCAGCCACAAGATTCAGTAATCGGGCGACCAGGTGTGGCATCAGCTGGCCTTTATTACCACCTATAATACTTCCAACCACCAGATTCAGGACTCGGGTGACCAGGTGGAAGTCAGCTGGCCTTTATTACCACCTATAATACTTCCAGCCACCAGATTCAGTACTCGGGTGGCCAGGTGGAAGTCAGCTGGCCTTTATTACCACCTATAATACTTCCAGCCACCAGATTCAATAATCGGGCGACCAGGTTGAAGTCAGCTGGCCATTATTACTACCTATAATACTTCCAGCCACCACATTCAGTACTCGGGTGACCAGGTGGAAGTCAGCTGGCCTTTATTATCACCTATAATACTTCTAGCCACCAGATTCAGTACTCGGGTGACCAGGTGGGTGTCAGGTGGCCCTTATTACCATCTATAATACTTCCAGCCACCAGATTCAATACTGAGGTGACCAGGTGGAAGTCAGGTGGCCTTTATTACCACCTATAATAATTCTAGACACCAGATACGGCAGATACTCAACAGACACTGTTGGCTTCTTTTTGGAGGTCCCACACTAGAGGCCATTTTAACTAATAATCCCATGGTGACCTATAGGCGGTGCTGTACCATGAAGGACACAGTCAGCCCCAGTTATATTGTCCCACTTGGTTACAAAAGCAACTTCTGGGTTTTTACTTATGTGTGACATGTTCTGTGTGCAGTTTTGGTGTGAATAAAATCACTTCTTTCAAGTATAAACCAAATTTTAACCACAAAATCACTACTTATAAATTGTAGACAAAATATGTGATTTATGTGATAATTTGTGGCTTTGACAAGATTTATGTGGGAAGCACCACCAGAGTGTTGAGGTTCAGGACAGCGGGACATGAGATCCACCCTATCCCCGGTCACATCATGATTGCATGAGAGAGAAGGACGGTCCATTCCGCTTTCATGGAATTGATGTGATTTCTAATGCTGTATGAGGTGGAGACCGAGAACATCTCCTTATGTGGATTCCGTGTTTGAGGGCAGCTGATCGAGGTTTAAATAAGCATAGCTGCCAAGGTTTCAGATTGCTGTGCGTGACATTGTCATAATTTCAGTGTAATTATGAAAGACATTTCACGACTATGAGTGACACTTTCAGAACTGCCTCCTGATGCCATAAATGAAGTATGTCCTATGATACATAAAAAACGTTACTTACATGTAACCCTCATTCTCAGTCATTAGAATCGCTGCTGAATTCACGAAGAACACTAATCAAAACATAGCTTGGATTAAAGCAGTGTGTCTTTGGCTGGCCGGCGGTAAATGCACTAAATATTTAAATACCGTGGACCTCATTTACTAGGCCCTAACGGAACACTGCGCCACCAGAGCTTCATTTTTTTGACGTTCCAGTGTTGCAGTGTGCCTCCCACATTTTCAAGGCCACGCAAAGACTGGCTTTCCATGGCCTTGTAAATATGGGCCCCTGTCATGAATATCACTGCGTGAAAGGGGCGTTGCATGGGTGTTGCTTGGGGTGATCCCACACAACACCAATGGAATCCCGAAGAATCTGACGCATTACCCGATTTACAAGTCTGGGAATGCATTCTACAGCACACATAGAAGGAAGAAACCCTCATTAATTATTGTTTATGTGCAGGAAGGTGTCATTTCCTGCACATAAGCAATCATCCCTGCAATGCAGGCACCCTTGCATCATGTGTTGGCGCTAGGCAGCAATTTGTGCACCAGCACAGGGGACAAGGACAGGGATGCGCCATTTCTTACTGATCTTTTGCTATCTCAGCGTGGTATATGGGTTTTCTGCATGCGTTTTCACTCATCAACACTGCCAGAGCTAATGAACCCTTTTGTGTCACAATGTCTTCTGCACACTATCCCCTTTAGACTGTACAGCAGTTCCATCAGGATGGGGGTGATGTGATCATATTTCTTCAAGCCCTGGATGATACGTACTGCGGCATGTAGGAGGCCCATAAGGTGTGCCATTGTGGGGTCTGGAAGGCCATGGAGTAGGGTTAACCCACATCTATATGCGAGTGTCTGAGCGCTTGAACAGCAGTTCTGAATTTGCATCTGAAGTTGCTTTTTGGAAGAAACTGTTTCACTTTCTTTAGAAGAGATCATCTTTATTTTGCAGTCAGTGTATCCCTTGAACGTGAAAATGATGTCCAGATTGAATCTGAGCATCTTAGCTTTTATTGAATGCTGGGGTTTGAAGCCATCAAGGTTTAGGTCATTGAACCTGTAGGAAAGTACCATCTTCCTGGCATGTTACCCCCATTTTTTCATGTATGTCAGTTTGCTTTTGCCTGTCTCAAAGGGATCCTGCTAGCCAGGACCCCAGTGTTCATAGCTTGTGGCCTGAATGTGTATACCTGTGTAGTGACTAACTGTGTCACTGAGGCTCGGCTAATCAGAACCTCAGTGCTTATGCTCTCTCTGCCTTTAAATTTGTCACTATAGGCTAGTGACCACTTTTAACAATTTCAATTGGCACACTAGAACACCCTTATAATTCCCTAGTATATGGTACGTAGGTACCCAGGGTATTGGGGTTCCAGGAGATCCCTATGGGCTGTAGCATTTCTTTTACCACCCATAGGGAGCTCGGACAAACCTTTACCCAGGACTGCCACTGCAGCCTGAGTGAAATAACGCACACATTATTTCACAGCCATTTTCACTGCACTTAAGCAACTTATAAGTCACCTATATGTCTAACCTTCACTTGCTGAAGGTTAGGTGCAAAGTTACTAAGTGTGAGGGCACCCTTGCACTAGCAAAGGAGCCCCCACATAGTTCAGGGCCATTTCCCCGAACTTTGTGAGTGCAGGGACACCATTACACGCGTGCACTACATTTAGGTCAATACCTATATGTAGCTTCACAATGGTAACTCTGAATATGACCATGTAACATGTCTAAGATCATGTCATTGTTCCCCAATGCCAAATCTTATATTGGTGTGCCAATTCTATGCATCCCGGGGCTCCACTATGGACCCCGACTACTGCTAAACCAGCTCTCTGGGGTTTTCTCTGCAGCTACCGCTGCTGCCACCCCACAGACAGGGTTCTGCCCTCCTGGGGTCTGGGCAGCCCAGTTCCAGGAAGGCAGAACAAATAATTTCCTCTGAGAGAGGGTGTTACACCCTCTCCCTTTGGAAATAGGTGTTAAAGGCTGGGGAGGGGTAGCCTCTCCCAGCCTCTGGAAATGCTTTGAAAGGCACAGATGGTGCCATCCTTGCATAAGCCAGTCTACACCGGTTTAGGGAACCCCCAGTCCCTGCTCTGGCACGAAACTGGACAAAGGAAAGGGGAGTGACCACTCCGCTGTTCATCACCTTCCCAGGGGTGGTACCCAGAGCTCCTCCAGTGTGTCCCAGATCTCTGCCATCTTGGATTCAGAGGTGTGAGGGCACCCTGGAGGCCTCTGAGTGGCCAGTGCCAGTCGGTGACGTCAGGGACCCCTCCTGATAGGTGCTTACCTGACTAGGTGGCCAGTCCTCCTCTGAGGGCTATTTAGGGTCTCTCTAGTGGGCTTTTCCTCAGATAACGACTTGCAAGAATTCACCAAAGTTCCTCTGCACCTCTCTCTTTGACTTCTGCCAAGGATCGACCACTGACTGCTCCAGGACGCCCGCAAAACTGCAAAAAAGTAGCAAGAAGACTACCATCCACATTGTAGCGCCTAATCCTGCTGGCTTTCTCGACTGTGGGTGCATGCTGTGGGGGCTGCCTGCCTTCATCCTGCACTGGAAGCCACGAAGAAATCTCCCGTGGGTTGACGGAATCTTCCCACTGCTTCAGCAGGCACCAAATGTCAGCATCACCGGTACTCTGTGACCCCTCTCATCCAGACAAGCGTGGCCCCTGGAACACAGGTGGTGGACCCAAGTGACCCAGACTGTCCAGGGGGCCAACTTGCCAAATTTGGAGGAGGTAAGTCCTTGCCTCCCCTCTCCAGACAGTAATCCTGTGCACCACATGAACTGCAGCACATTTCCATGAAATCCTGCAAGCACAGCCGAGCCTAGGTCCCCAGCACTCTGTCCTTCGATGCTCAGCTGCCTGAGTTGATCTCCGGTGTCATGGGACCCTCTTTTGCAGTGTTGAGACGACCGCCGTGTTCAGACTTTTTGAACCCGTGTTCAAGGACTTCTGCGGGTGCTAACTTCATGTGTGTGGGCTCTCTACGTTGCTGAGGGCCACCTCTATCTCCTCTCCCATGTGGCGACATCCTGGTCCTTCCTGGGCCTGGGCAGCATCCTTTTTCTTCAACCGTGACTCTTGCAGCTAGCAGGGCTTGTTTGCGGTATTTTGCCAAGGAAACAACTCTGCATCCTCCAGCACTCCATGGGACATCTTCTGCACAAAAGAGAAGTTCTTAGCACCTTTCATTGTTGCAGAATCTTCAGCTTCTTCCATCCGGAGGCAGCCATTTTGCACCATCATCCGGGGTTTAGTGGGCTCCTGCCCCCCCCCCCCAGACACTTACCCAACTCTTGAACTTGGTCCCCTTCCTTTGCAGGTCCTCAGGTCCAGGAATCCATCTTCAGTGCTTTGCAGTCTGTTGTAGTCTTTGCAAAATCCTCTATCACAACTTTAGTGTGTTTCTGGGGAAATAGTAGTACTTTACTCCTACTTTCCAGGGTCTTGGGGTGGGGTATCTTGTACCCCCTTAGTGTTTTCTTACACTCCCAGCGACCCTCTACACACTACACCAGCCTAGGGGTCCATTCGTGGTTTGCATTCCACTTTCTTAGTATATGGTTTGTGTTGCCCCTAGGTCTATTGCATCCTATTGTATTCTACAGTGTTTGCACTACTTTCTGACAGTTTTACTTACCTGATTTTGGTTTGTGTGTATATTTTGTGTATTTTATTTACCTCCTAAGGGAGTATAGCCTCTGAGATATTTTTGGCACATTGTCACTAAAATAAAGTACCTTTTTAGTAACTCTGAGTATTGTGTTTCTTATGACATAGTGCTAAATGATATAAGTGGTATAGTAGGAGCTTTGCATGTCTCCTAGTTAGGCCTAAACTGCTCTTCTACAGCTACCTCTATCAGCCTAAGCTGCTAGAACACCTCTAATCTACTAATAAGGGATAACTGGACCTGGCAAAAGGTGTAAGTACCATTTGTACCCACTATAAGCCAGGCCAGCCTCCCACAGAACCTGGTTTGTTTTGTTTTGTTTGTTGCTCATGTTGATCCTGGACATCCAGGTCTGGATTGAGTACAATCAGTGGTTGAAGTGTTGGGTTTCTGAAGCAAAGTAGACTTTGAAGTAGAGTTGTGTATCATTGGCATATTAATGAATCCTCGTGCTGTTATCTGTGAGTAAAGCACCAGCCAGATCCATGCAAAAGCTAAAGATGACAGAAGACCGTGTAGAACCCGGGGGCCTCCATAGGCGATAAGTATCTTTTGTGTCCTGGAGATGCCCCTGTGAACAAACCCCTTCTGGTTTTAGAGTTCCGCCTCAACTGTATAAATGTACAACCAGGGGAGGATCGCTTCATATATATAATTAATTTATTGTCCGTCGCAGCCATCAGGTGCAACTGGGATTCTGCTTTAGAAGAAAGTTCAGCTTCTGCTAATTGCCCAAAAATCATCAGTGCGCCATACGGCCATGTAATTTATTTTGCGTTTGTTTGGGGAACACATTGGTCATAAGGGGGTTAGGTGAAGCCACTATGGGGCTTATTTACAAGCCCCTAGCGCCACCAGAGTGTCACTTTCAGTGATGCTGCAGTGGCACTGTGCCATTTTCAATATTTACAAGGCTGGGCTAAGCCACTTTTCGTGACTTAACACCACCTTGTGGATATGGGCCCCTCGGACGCAGCTTTCTGCGACAGAGGAGTGTGCAGTGGGTGCTGCTGTGGGCGTTACTCCACAACACCCATTTCTTTTGACGCTGCCGCAGATTTACTAGAAATCGTAAACCTAAGGCAGCGCCACAAAGTAACGCCACCCCAGGAGTGGCATTAGCACGGTGCAACAAGCAGAAATATTTTTATTTCTCCTCGGAAAATCACCATTAAAGATAGTTTTTTGTGCAGGAAGGTGTTCCTTCCTGCACAGAAACAATATCCCCTGCAATGCAACCATCCTTGCACCATGGCGCTAGAGTGGCTCTGTTGGTGCAAGGCAGCAAATTTAGTGCTGGCACAGGGGGAAACACAGAGGTGCACCATGTTGCTGTAAATATGGCGTATCCCTGTATTGTTGGAAATGTTGGAGTGCGGCGCTGCCAAATTTGGCACTGCACCGGCTCCGACTTTTCCTTGTAAGTGAGGCCCTATGTTTTGTGTTTATTTTATATCCTGAGACTTTACCAAAGACTTTGAGGATGAGAACGTTTACGGGTCATGGTCCGATATGAAAAACACGATCTAATTGTAACAGGGAAAGGCTATATTGCTAAGGCAATTCTGAAAGGAGAGTGGGGGGAGGTGTGGCCTAGATGGTGACCGGAGCAGAAGCCTAAGACGGAGCTCCGATCCAGGTCTGATTAATATTCGACCAAATCTACCCTGCCTGGGCACCCAGCCATCCTGAATTAAAGCTGACTGGGTCCCCTGGAGGCCACTGCACGAAGCGGAGTGAAAGCGCCTAGACGAGGCCTCTGCCAGAGTACGCTGTACAGCCACCTTCCGATGGTCGCTGCAGAAAGTAGAACACGGGAACCAAAACGTAACCATTGAACGCGAGGTGCCGCTGACGTGGGCACTGAAGATGAAGCCACTGTGAACCTCAGAGATTACAAGTGACAGTGCAGACAGCGATGCGGAGACAAACGGGGTGCCACCAAGTGCCGCAGTGGTGCAACACGAGGCAAACTGGTGAGTCGGGGGAGCTGAGACATCCTAATCAGGCTGACGTTGGCGACGGGGCCCCCGAACTGAGAGATGGGCGCACCCCGCATTCGAACCTCCGAGTAGCATTGACCGCAGGAGGAAAAGGAACCGCCTGAAACGACCATTACCCCAGAAAGGCACAATATGACTGCCCTGCTTTGACGCCTGTAGGAAAGTACCATCTTGCCTGGCATGTTACCCCCATTTTTCACTGTATATATGTTGTTTTAGTTGTATGTGTCACTGGGACCCTGGTAACCCAGGGCCCCAGTGCTCATAAGTGCCTGTATGTGTTACCTGTGTAGTGACTAACTGTCTCACTGAGGCTCTGCTAATCAGAACCTCAGTGGTTATGCTCTCTCATTGCTTTCCAAATTGTCACTGACAGGCTAGTGACCATTTTTACCAATTTACATTGGCTTACTGGAACACCCTTATAATCCCCTAGTATATGGTACTGAGGTACCCAGGGTATTGGGGTTCCAGGAGATCCCTATGGGCTGCAGCATTTCTTTTGCCACCCATAGGGAGCTCTGACAATTCTTACACAGGCCTGCCACTGCAGCCTGAGTGAAATAACGTCCACGTTATTTCACAGCCATTTTACACTGCACTTAAGTAACTTATAAGTCACCTATATGTCTAACCTTTACCTGGTAAAGGTTAGGTGCAAAGTTACTTAGTGTGAGGGCACCCTGGCACTAGCCAAGGTGCCCCCACATTGTTCAGAGCCAATTCACTGAACTTTGTGAGTGCGGGGACACCATTACACGCGTGCACTACATATAGGTCACTACCTATATGTAGCTTCACCATGGTAACTCCGAATATGGCCATGTAACATGTCTATGATCATGGAATTGCCCCCTCTATGCCATCCTGGCATTGTTGGTACAATTCCATGATCCCAGTGGTCTGTAGCACAGACCCTGGTACTGCCAGACTGCCCTTCCTGGGGTTTCTCTGCAGCTGCTGCTGCTGCCAACCCCTCAGACAGGCATCTGCCCTCCTGGGGTCCAGCCAGGCCTGGCCCAGGATGGCAGAACAAAGAACTTCCTCTGAGAGAGGGTGTGACACCCTCTCCCTTTGGAAAATGGTGTGAAGGCAGGGGAGGAGTAGCCTCCCCCAGCCTCTGGAAATGCTTTGTTGGGCACAGAGGTGCCCAATTCTGCATAAGCCAGTCTACACCGGTTCAGGGACCCCTTAGCCCCTGCTCTGGCGCGAAACTGGACAAAGGAAAGGGGAGTGACCACTCCCCTGACCTGCACCTCCCCTGGGAGGTGTCCAGAGCTCCTCCAGTGTGCTCCAGACCTCTGCCATCTTGGAAACAGAGGTGCTGCTGGCACACTGGACTGCTCTGAGTGGCCAGTGCCACCAGGTGACGTCAGAGACTCCTTGTGATAGGCTCCTTCAGGTGTTAGTAGCCTTTCCTCTCTCCTAGGTAGCCAAACCCTCTTTTCTGGCTATTTAGGGTCTCTGTCTCTGGGGAAACTTTAGATAACGAATGCATGAGCTCAGCCGAGTTCCTCTGCATCCCCCTCTTCACCTTCTGATAAGGAATCGACCGCTGACCGCGCTGGAAGCCTGCAAACCTGCAACATAGTAGCAAAGACGACTACGGCAACTCTGTAACGCTGATCCTGCCGCCTTCTCGACTGTTTTCCTGCTTGTGCATGCTGTGGGGGTAGTCTGCCTCCTCTCTGCACCAGAAGCTCCGAAGAAATCTCCCGTGGGTCGACGGAATCTTCCCCCTGCAACCGCAGGCACCAAAAAGCTGCATCTCCGGTCCCTTGGGTCTCCTCTCAGCACGACGAGCGAGGTCCCTCGAATCCAGCGACACCGTCCAAGTGACTCCCACAGTCCAGTGACTCTTCAGCCCAAGTTTGGTGGAGGTAAGTCCTTGCCTCACCTCGCTGGGCTGCATTGCTGGGAACCGCGACTTTGCAAGCTTCTCCGGCCCCTGTGCACTTCCGGCGGAAATCCTGTGTGCACAGCCAAGCCTGGGTCCACGGCACTCTAACCTGCATTGCACGACTTTCTAAGTTGGTCTCCGGCGACGTGGGACTCCTTTGTGCAACTTCGGCGAGCACCGTTTCACGCATCCTCGTAGTGCCTGTTTCTGGCACTTCTCCGGGTGCTACCTGCTTCAGTGAGGGCTCTTTGTCTTGCTCGACGTCCCCTCTCTCTGCAGGTCCAATTTGCGACCTTCTGGTCCCTCCTGGGCCCCAGCAGCGTCCAAAAACGCCAAACGCACGATTTGCGTGTAGCAAGGCTTGTTGGCGTCCATCCGGCGGGAAAACACTTCTGCACGACTCTCCAAGGCGTGGGGGATCCATCCTCCAAAGGGGAAGTCTCTAGCCCTTGTCGTTCCTGCAGTATTCACAGTTCTTCAGCCTAGTAAGAGCTTCTTTGCACCAACCGCTGGCATTTCTTGGGCATCTGCCCATCTCCGAGCTGCTTGTGACTTTTGGACTTGGTCCCCTTGTTCCACAGGTACCTTCAGACAGGAATCCATCGTTGTTGCATTGCTGATTTGTGTTTTCCTTGCATTCTCCCTCTAACACGACTATTTTGTCCTTAGGGGAACTTTGGTGCACTTTGCACTCACTTTTCAGGGTCTTGGGGAGGGTTATTTTTCTAACTCTCACTATTTTCTAATAGTCCCAGCGACCCTCTACAAGGTCACATAGGTTTGGGGTCCATTCGTGGTTCGCATTCCACTTCTGGAGTATATGGTTTGTGTTGCCCCTATCCCTCTGTTTCCCCATTGCATCCTATTGTAACTATACATTGTTTGCACTGTTTTCTAAGACTATACTGCATATTTTTGCTATTGTGTATATATATCTTATGTATATTTCCTATCCTCTCACTGAGGGTACACTCTAAGATACTTTGGCATATTGTCATAAAAATAAAGTACCTTTATTTTTAGTATAACTGTGTATTGTGTTTTCTTATGATATTGTGCATATGACACTAAGTGGTACTGTAGTAGCTTCACACGTCTCCTAGTTCAGCCTAAGCTGCTCTGCTAAGCTACCATTATCTATCAGCCTAAGCTGCTAGACACCCTATACACTAATAAGGGATAACTGGGCCTGGTGCAAGGTGCAAGTACCCCTTGGTACTCACTACAAGCCAGTCCAGCCTCCTACAACGCCCTGCTGCGCAGGGCTACTATTCAGAGTGGACGAACTGGCCGACAGGGCCCCACACCAAATATATAGGTCCTAGGGACCCCAATTGAGAGCATCGACTTCACTGAAAAAAACACCCACAGTATATGGCCCATCCTACGGACATTAAACTAGAGACCAGAAGACAGGCAGAACGGTGAGGCCTACTGCTGGTGGTGCTGGAAACAAAGGGAGCTGCGTAGAGGGGTCGGGCCCTAGAGTCAGCTACTGAATGTTTAAGAAATCCCTGGCATATTGTACCCAAACACCACAATATTGAGAGGGCTGCCAACAGAGAACCTGGAACTGTGGGCACAGAATTGCCAGAGCGAAATATGGTGAAGCCCAAAATGGCGAAGCTCTCCTACCATTAGGAGGGACCATGTAATGGCGCCATACTCCAATAGATGAATATCACGCTTCAAACTCATTCCGCACAATTTGAGAAACTCCTGCAAGCAGTACTAGACACTAAAACTGCCTTAGAATCAAAGATTGAATCCGTGTCACATGAAGTTAACTTACTTCGAGTGGACCAACGCAAATTGGTCGATAGAGTAGATGATACTGAGTCATCTCTGGTGACCTTGCAGCCTACAGTACAGAAACTCCGCAGCATGGTAACGCAATTATAGATGGAAGTGGCTTCCCTGCAGCGCAGGGCCAAGGACGCAGAAGGGTGATCACGGAGGAACAACATCCGATTCCTGGGGTTCCCGGAATGTGTGAAGGAAGCCAATGCCGAACTCTTCCTGGAGCAGTGGTTGACGACCACAGTACTGGAGAACAGGGTGCCGGCTTTCTTCTCCATCGAACGAGCACACAGGATCCCCTGCAGACCACCACCACCTGGTGCCCCACCCAGGCCACTGATATCCTGCCTCCTCAACCTCCGTGATCGAGACCTCATCCTGCAGAGCTTTCGAACAAAGGGCCCATGGAGATTCCAAAATGCACCATCACAACCTATCCAGATTACACGCTCGAGGTACTGCGCAGGAGAAGCTCATTCTCAAAGGTCAAACAACTCCTACACGAACATTGCATCAAATATGCACTGCTCTTTCCAATGAGGCTGAGTGACGGACGGAGAGAAAAATCACATCTTCCCAACCCCAGAAGATGTCTGGACATGGCTGTACGCTAAAGGCTTGGCACAATCAACACAAGAGGGATCTCAGTCCGAGGGATGGATGATACCCTGACACAAAAGGAAACCAGGAGCCCGGGTGCGACTGCCAAAAGCTCAAGCGGCGGAAAGTCAAGCCCAAGCACTACTGGAAGCCACGCAGCTCATGTCCAATTGCTTCACAACTCTACAGGAGGGCCGCACATCCGATACTGATTCCTCAGAGTGTCATTCAAATGTCACGACGACCAGTTCTAAACAGGGACCAGGTATCACCCCACTCACAGCAGCACATCTTAACATGTAAATTGACCACATTAGAGACGGACCTGCATGCACTAGAATGCGGGGTGGCGTGAGGCACTGCAGACCCTGAACACTCCGTGAATTACGAGCACGACACAAAGATGCGGACTCGCAGCTACGACGGCACAACACTATGACCCTTATTACAACCCTGGCGGTCAGTGTTAAAGCGGCAGTAAGACCGCCAACAGGCCGGCGGTAAAAAAAATTGAATCACGACCATGGCGAAACTGTGAACATAGACAGCCACTTTAACACTACGACTGCCACGGCGGTTCAAACAAACACACCGGCGGTCACCGCCAACAGACAGGCGGAAGACAATGTACTGCCCACACTATTATGACAGGCCAATCTGCCACCTTTTCCGGGGCGGATTCAACGCGAATAAAAACACAGCAGAAACAGGACTTGGAAGGGAAAACGCTCACCTCTACACAAACCACGAGGAACCAGGACGCCATGGAGCCTGAACTCCAAATACTCCCTGCGATAGTATTCAGGCTCCTCTACCAGGAGCACGAAAGACGACTACGACGACCACGGTGAGTACTGCACCTACAACACAGGGGAGGGGGGAGGGAAAAGAGAGTGGCACACACACGCAACACGCTACACCCCCACCCTCACCCTCACCCACAACAACATACACACCAATACATGCTGCAACATTACATTTACACCCCCCCACCCAGTGGAAGAACGCAAGGACAAAAGGAAATGAGTTGAATGATTGTAATCAATAAAAATCCATTAGTCAAAACTTTATATACAGTATAAACAATTATGTACACCAACCAATCAAGTCCGGGTAGTGCACCATTCATAGTCTGTGGACCACTGGGCCCAAAATGCATGGGCGAGGCCCACACCAGATACCAGACTCGAAACGGAGAGAATACTGCTGGGGCATCAGATCGAAATGAAACAGGCACCTCAGGGGGAAGGGAAGGGGGCACCTCAGCCGGATGAGTGCACAACGCCAGCTCCACGAGGGCGCTCCATGCCTATTGATGTATCCTGGGGAGTGCAAAGCCACAGTCTCTCAAGTCTTTACAGTGGGTGGGTTGCCCACTGCTTTACCTGGGGAGTGCAAAGTCACAGTCTCCCAAGTCTCTCCAGTGGGTGGTTTGCCCACTGCTTTATCCTGGGGAGTGCAAAGCCACAGTCACTCAAGTCTCTCCAGTGGATGGGTTGCCCACTGCTTTATCCTGGGGAGTGCAAAGCCACAGTCTCTCAAGTCTTTACAGTGGGTTGGTTGCCCACTGCTTTATCCTGGGGAGTGCAAAGCCACAGTCTCTCAAGTCTCTCCAGTGGGTGGTTTGCCCACTGCTTTATCCTGGGGAGTGCAAAGCCACAGTCACTCAAGTCTCTCCAGTGGGTGGGTTGCCCACTGCTTTATCCTGGGGAGTGCAAAGCCACAGTCTCTCAAGTCTTTACAGTGGGTGGGTTGCCCACTGCTTTATCCTGGGGAGTGCAAAGCCACAGTCTCTCAAGTCTCTCCAGTGGGTGGGTTTCCCACCGCTTTATCCTGGGCAGTGCAAAGCCACAGTATCACAAGTGGATGCCTTTCTCCACTGGTTCTGGAGGGGGCTTTGTGCCCAGAGTGCTTCATCCTGCCAAGGACTGAGGTAGTGGATGTGATTCTCCACTGGTTCTGGAGGGGGCTTTGTGCCCAGAGTGCTTCATCCTGCCAAGGACTCAGGCAGTGGATGCCTTTCACCACTGGTTCTGGAGGGGGCTTTGTGCCCAGAGTGCTTCATCCTGCCAAGGACTGAGGTAGTGGATGTGATTCTTCACTTGTTCTGGAGGGGGCTTTGTGCCCAGAGTGGTTCATCCTGCCAAGGACTGAGGTAGTGGATGTTATTCTCCACTGGTTCTGGAGGGGGCTTTGTGCCCAGAGTGCTTCATCCTGCCAAGGACTGAGGTAGTGGATGCCTTTCTCCACTGGTTCTGGAGGGGGCTTTGTGCCCAGAGTGCTTCATCCTGCCAAGGACTGAGGTAGTGCATGTGATTCACCACTTGTTCTGGAGGGGGCTTTGTGCCCAGAGTGCTTCATCCTGCCAAGGACTGAGGTAGTGGATGCCTTTCACCACTGGTTCTGGAGGGGGTCTTGTGCCCAGAGTGCTTCATCCTGCCAAGGACTGAGGTAGTGGATGCCTTTCACCACTGGTTCTGGAGGGGGTCTTGTGCCCAGAGTGCTTCATCCTGCCAAGGACTGAGGTAGTGGATGCCTTTCTCCACTGGTTCTGGAGGGGGCTTTGTGCCCAGAGTGCTTCATCCTGCCAAGGACTCAGGTAGTGGGTGTGACACTGATGGTGGTGCAACATGCAAGCTGCCCGTGCTCCTGGAACTGACCACCAGCCTCGTACGACTGACCACTGGGGATGGCAGCCATGTTTGCGGAGATGCCACTGGCTCAGGATGTTGCGGGCCGCTGACGGCGGTGTCAGTAGCGCCGTGCTGGTGGCGGGCTCACTGACTGCAGTGCTGGCGGCGGTGCTGGTGGCGGGCTCACTGACGGCGGTGCTGGTGAAGGACCCAGTGTCTAGGGTGCTGGAGGGGGTGTCAGTAGCGGCGGTGCTGGTGGCGGTCTCACTGACTGCGGTGCTGGCGGCGGTGTCAGTAGCGGCGGTGCTGGTGGCGGGCTCACTGACGGCGGTGCTGGTAAAGGGCTCAGGCCCATATTTATACTTTTTGACGCACAACTGCGCCAACGCAGTTGTGCGTCAAAAATTTGACTGCCGGCTAACGCCATTCCAATGCACCATGTGGGTGCCTTATTTATGGAATGACGTTAGCCGGCACTGCGGACTGGTGTGCGTAAAAAAAAATTACTCACACCAGGCAGTGCCGGCGTATGGGAAAATGGGGGTTGTGCGTCAAAAAATGGGGCAAGTCAGGTCTGAGGCAAAATTCAGGCCTCAAACCGGATTTGCAGCATTTTTTTTGACGCCCAACCTCCATTGACATGACTCCTGTCTTAGCAAAGAAAGGAGTCATGCCCCCTTGCCCAATGGCCATGCCCAGGGGACTTTTGTCCCCTGGGCATGGTCATTGAGCATGGTGGCATGTAGGGGGGCCCAAATCAGGCCCTCCTATGCCACAAAAAAAATCTGAAAAAAATACTTACCCGAACATTCCTTTACTTCCCTGGGATGGGTCCCTCCATCCTTGGGTGTCCTCCTGGGGTGGGCAAGGGTGGCAGGGGGTGTCCCTGGGGGCAGGGGAGGGCACCTCTGGGCTCCTTCTGAGCCCACAGGTCCCTTAACGCCTGCCCTGACCCAGACATTGAAAAACGGCGCCCATCAGGCTGTGCGTCGTTTTTTAAGGCCCACCCCCTCCTGTGCGTCAAAATGACATCAGAATATAAATATGGGGCACAGGCCTTAAAGTCATTTTTTGGAAGGGAACGCCTACCTTGCATATAATTAACGCAAGGCTGGTTCCCCCTTCCAAAAAATTACGCACATGGTGGAATTTTGACACCCGCTGGGTCGGACCTCAAAGTATAAATATGGGGCAGGGTTTGCGCCGAACACATTCGGCGCAAACAGAGTATAAATATGCCCCTCAGTGTCTGGAGTGCTGGTGGCGGTGTCAGTAGCGGTGGTGCTGGTGGCGGGCTCACTGACGGCGGTGCTGGTGAAGGGCTCAGTGTCTGAGGTGCTGGCAACGATGTCGACGTTGTAGGAAAGTACCATCTTGCCTGGCATGTTACCCCCATATTTCACTGTATATATGTTGTTTTAGTTGTATGTGTCACTGGGATCCTGCCAGCCAGGGCCCCAGTGCTCATAAGTGTGCCCTGTATGTGTTACCTGTGTTATGACTAACTGTCTCACTGAGGCTCTGCTATCCAGAACCTCAGTGGTTATGCTCTCTCATTTTCTTTCCAAATTGTCACTAACAGGCTAGTGACCAATTTCACCAATTTACATTGGCATACTGGAACACCCTTATAATTCCCTAGTATATGGTACTTAGGGACCCAGGGTATTGGGGTTCCAGGAGATCCCTATGGGCTGCAGCATTTCTTGTGCCACCCATAGGGAGATCTGACAATTCTTACACAGGCCTGCCAGTGCAGCCTGAGTGAAATAACGTCCACGTTATTGCACAGCCATTTACCACTGCACTTAAGTAACTTATAAGTCACCTATATGTCTAACCTTTACCTGGTAAAGGTTGGGTGCTAAGTTACTTAGGTGGTCATTCTGACCTCAGCGGTAAAAGGCGCTTACCGCCGGTCAGAAGACCGCCATAACACCACCGCGGCCGCGGTAAACCGCCACGGTCATTCTGACCCGCAACTGGCAAACCGCCAAAAACCCGACATCCACAAAAGTCCGCCACACCAACGGCCAGCGAAAAACTGGCGATGACCAAACCTCCACCGTCACGCCAACAGAAATACGCCCATGCCATTCCGACCCACGAATCCACGCAGCGGTCTTTCAACCGCGGTATTCCATTGGCGGTACACACCGCCGCGCTCAAAATACCCACACAGCTCCAAAACACAGCCACATTGGACAATTTGAAATACACACACCTGATACACATACAAACAACACACCCAATACAATATAAAACACACACCCACATCACCCACAAACCCCTACGACAAAAAAAAACGACAGAAAGCCAGAGATAGACAGCACTGCTTAGACAACACCATCACACAGAGGCAAACCACACCATCACCCACACAATATCCACGCACAAAACACCACACATCACCACACTCACCACACTCTACAACACATACACCACCCCACACCTCATCCACACCACCCTATGGCACCCCAAAAACACCCCCGGTTCTCAGACGCCGAACTCCGGGTCATGGTGGAGGAAATAGTTCGGGTAGAGCCCCAGCTCTTCGGGACACAGGTGCAGCACACCACAATTGCCAGGAAGATGGAGCTATGGCAAAGGATAGTCGACAGGGTCAACGCTGTGGGACAGCATTCACGAAATCGGGATGACATCAGGAAGCGCTGGAACGACCTACGGGGGAAGGTGCGTTCCATGGTATCAAGGCACAACATCGCGGTGCAGAAGACTGGCGGCGGACCCCCACCTACTCCCCCAGAATTCACAGCATGGGAGGAGGAAGTCTTGCACATCCTGCATCCTGAGGGCCTCGCAGGAATATCTGGAGGAATGGACTCTGGTAAGTCAAATCTTAACTACTTCTTCCCACCCCCACCCCACCTGCATCCCAAATCATACCCCCACCCTCACCCCCACCCCCATCACACCTACTCCTTGCAAATGGCTCACCATCACAACCCACCCATCCCAACACCTAGACCTGCATGCGTCCACAAAGCATGGACACCCATCACCAAAGCATGCCCACTGCACCAACAAATCTCCCCCACAAGCCACCCTCACAAACGCCCACACACAGAAATGCCAGCACTGGGGTACACGGTCACCCACCCATTGACCGATATGGCACACACTGAAGCAATAACCATACCTCTATACCCCTGCAGGACCCGAACGCCACAACATCGCCCAGGAGGGTCCAGAAATGTCCATTTCATCCCCAGAAGAGGCAACCAGTGATGACAGCAGCTCTGTCTCCCTGGACCCAGATGACCAGCCCGGACCATCGGGGACCTCTGGACAGTCGGTTCCCCTCACACAGCCACTGGCCACAGCAGACCCAACCCCCTCTGGGAACACCAGCACAGCTCCCACCCAGCGGGCCCATGCCTCTGTCTCCAGGACACGTCAATCAGCGGTGTGTCCACCACTACAGGGCACCCAGGTTAACCCACCACCCCAACAACAACAGGGGCCTGGGGGCAGTGGTAGTGGGCACACGGTCCAGGGGACAGAGGCCCAGGGAAACAGGGGAACTGGGAGGACTGCTGTGCGACAGGGGGGGGCAGGCCTAGGAAACCCACTCTCCACAAGTCCCTCTCCTCCATCATGGGAGCATACCACCACTCCCAGGAGACGATGGCGACGGTACTGGCCAGGTTCCAGGAGATCCAGGTCTTGCAGGAGCAACAGTACATGGTGTTCAGGGAAGAACTTAGAACCATCAGTTCCGCAATGGGCACCATCGTAGGGGCACTCAACCAGATTGTTACCACATTGCGGGACCATGTGGCACCACAAAGGGCCCCTGTCACTAGCATGGACCAAGAACAGGCAACCACCTCCGACGGCGCTAGTGGACAGGAGGCCCCCACACAACAACAGGCCACCCGAAACCCACCTCCTGCAGAAGAAGCGGGGCCTGAGATCTCGTAAGAAGACAGAGTAGGATGTCAAGACCCCCGCCAGCAAAGGATACCCCCTGATGTTATCCCACTGTCCCACATTGTCACCCTGTCCAACCTTGAACTGCCCGTGCTCCACCTTCCACAGGCATATGGACAATGCACCTGTGAGACTGAAAAGCTGGACTCTGCCATGGACATTCCTCCACCATCACCCATCACCGATTTCCCACCATGTCCCTAAATTCAGCTTTTTAATAAAAACACGTATTGCACAAAAACAATCTGGAGTCTGCCTGTATTGTGAACAAATGTATTAAACATAATGCTGCCAAAATGTCCAGTTACACAGTGATGAAAACATACCACTGTCACACAGCTGTAGTCCATGGGGAAACAAAGCAGAGGTCACGCAGTGGGGGCCACATCTCTGAAATTTGAAGGGAAAGTCACAACTCAGTTAACTTACACTGGGGGAATAGGACAGACAGTAGAGAGGCAGGAGACTGTAAGTAATTGTAAAATGCCGGTGTTGATTCTTACCTGTGTGTTATTGAAAATACTGTAGTATCACTCTGTCCCTGTTGTCTGTGTCGTCCCCGTCGTCTTCCTCCTCTTCACTCTCCACAGGTTCCACTGCTGGCACAACACCACCATCTGGACCATCCTCCTGCAGGAAAGGCACCTGGCGTCGCAAAGCCAGGTTGTGAAGCATACAGCAGGCGCCGATGATATGACACACCTTCTTTGGTGAGTACATTAGGGATCCACCTGTCATATGCAGGCACCTAAACCTGGCCTTCAAGAGGCCGAAGGTCCGCTCGATCACCCTCCTAGTCCGCCCATGGGCCACATTGTACCGTTCCTCTGCCCTGGTCCTGGGATTCCTCACTGGGGTCAGTAGCCATGACAGGTTGGGGTAACCAGAGTCACCTATTAGCCACACACGGTGTCTCTGTAGCTGTTCCATCACATAAGGGATGCTGCTATTTCGCATGATGTACGCGTCATGCACTGACCCAGGGAATTTGGCATTTACATGGGAGATGTACTGGTCTGCCAAACAGACCACCTGGACATTCATGGAATGATAACTTTTTCTGTTCCTGTACACCTGTTCACTTCCTCTGGGGGTACCAAAGCCACATGGGTCCCATCAATGGCACCAATGATGTTGGGAATATGTCCAAGGGCATAGAAATCACCCTTCACTGTAGCCAAATCCCCCACCTCAGGGAAAACAATGTAGCTCCGCATGTATTTCATCAGGGCAGACAACACTCTGGACAAAACCTTAGAAAACATAGGCTGAGACATCCCAGATGAAATGGCCACTGTTGTTTGGAATGATCCACTTGCCAAAAAATGGAGTACTGACAGAACCTGCACTAGAGGGGGAATCCCTGTGGGTTGGCGGATGGGTGACATCAGGTCTGGCTCCAGCTGGGCACACAGTTCCTGTATAGTGGCACGGTCAAGTCTGTATGTGAGTATGACGTGTCGTTCTTCCATTGTCGACAGGTCCACCAGCGGTCTGTACACAGGAACAGCCCTCCATCTCCTCACAAGTCCCAGCGGACGGTGCCTAGGAAGGACAACATGGAGCACAGAGTCAATCAACCCATAGATACGTTCACACAGCTTGCACAGTACACAATTCTCTATGCATTGAATGGCTTGTATGAGTGGCAATGCAAGGCCTAGGCCTGTGTGACGCAGTAGAAATTAAGCCATGTGGGCCTTTGAAATGGCGGCTGCCTTACCTCTGAAGTGTGACAATGGGATGTGAGCTCATTGCGATGGCGTGGCACACCGTGGCGGTAGGCGGTCGAAGACCGCGGTGCAAAGCCGCATTGGTTAACATTGAACCCTATGGGTTTCAGGAGCCAATGAGGATGTGCGCTGGCGGTCGCGGTACGCACCGGAGCGGGCGTGACCGCCATTTTCTATCTGCTTAATCACTCGAGACCTGATCATCCACAGGAGAGGACCTATACTGCAAGTGCTGCTGTGACCTCGGTCTGGAAGTGACAATGGCTGCTGCGACTGCGGAAAGGGCCCCTGCCTTCACTTCAGAAGAGTTGGAGACACTCGTGGATGGGGTCCTCCCCCAGTATGCGCTACTCTACGGTCCTCCAGACCAACAGGTGAGTACACTGGGACCATGCTTAGTGGGCAATGCCTGGGTTGAGTGGGGTGAATGAACGATGGTGGTGAGGGGAGCGAATGAGGAATGCATCGCACGACAGATGAGAGCATGTGCCACATGGCAAGGCTGCGGAGGGGGGGCCACTCACATCGACCATGCAGAAAAGTGATGATATTTCTTTTCCCACCCTGTACATGTCACATAGGTCAGCGCCCATCAGAAGATCGACATTTGGCGTGCCATCGCCAAGGACGTCCGGGCCCTGGGGGTCCACAACAGACGGGGCACCCACTGCTGCAAGAGGTGGGAGGACATCCGCCGCGGGAGCAGAAAGACCACCGAGGCTCTGCTGGGGATGGCCTCCCAACCTAGGAGGGGTGCCACACGGCAATTGACCCCCCTGATGTCCCGGATCCTGGCGGTGGCCTACCCCGATTTGGATGGGCGCGTGAGGACATCACAGCAGACACAAGGGGGTGAGTATCAGCACATTCTGCTATATTAGCGCACAGTGGAGGTGTCTGGGTGGGGGAGGAGGGTTGTGGCTATCTCTAGCCCAGGGCGGTTTCTGTAGGCTAGGCCCCTCCGTAAGGCATGGCCCTGTGCCCCCGCCCCCCACCTCTGTAGGGTGCTAAGTACAGCTATCCATGGCCCGGGCTCACTTATGTGTGCATTTGTCATCCATAGACTTGTAGGCCAAGTCACAATAATGCGGTGTCGCCAATGCATGCACTCAACATGTCTTTATTTCTTCTCCCCCCCCCTTTTTTTTGCTTTTCCTGTTCATGTGTGCATTAGCATCATCAGGCAGAGGAGAAGTGGCATCGGCGCACGAGGTTGCTGCATCTCACATGGCCCCGGAGGGCCATGCAACCGACTCCGAGTTCACCAGTGAGACGGAGGGCGAGGGGAGCTCCACAACGGGGACCCGTGGAGACGTCAGCGACACCGACACGTCCTCGGAAGGAAGCTCCCTTGTGGTGGCGGCAACATCCGTGCCCATCGCAACAACAGGTACAGCCGCCACCCAGCGCACCAGCTCCGCCCTCCCAGCAGCCCCTCCGCGTTCGCCCCGTGCCCGCTCGGCCAGGAAGCCGGGCATCTCCTTCGCCCAAGGCACCTCAGGCCCTGCCCCAGTTACCCCTGCTGCCCTCAGTGCGGAGATCATTGACCTCCTCCAGACGCTCATTGTTGGGCAGTCTACCCTTTTGAATGCCATCCAGGGGGTAAAAAGGGAGGTGCATCGGAGCAATGCATACCTGGAGGGCATTCATTCGGGTCAGGCTGCCCATCAGCGATCGTTCAACGCTCTGGCCTCAGCACTGACGGCAGCCATTGTCCCTGTCTCCAGCCTCCCTCCTCCAACTCCCTCCACCCAGTCCCACTCCCCTGTTCCTCTGCCTATCCCAGACACACCTACAGACCAGCCTGCACACACATCAACACCCAAGGGCAGCTCATCCAGACATAAGCACCAGAGATCACACAAGCATTCACCCAAGCAACATCCACATGCAGACATGCCAACAGCCACTGCCTCCTCTGTGTCCCCCTCCTCCTCGTCTCCCTCCTCCCTCCCTGTGACGTCTCCACTCACACCTGCATGCACACCACCATCAGCCAGTACGTCCATCACCAGCACACCCACCAGAACACTCCGCACACGTGCAGACACCACCCCCACTGCCATTTACACGTCCCCTGTGTCCTCTCCCACTGTGTCTGTCACCCCCTCTTCCAAACCACACAAACGCAGGCAGCCACCCACCCAACAGCCATCCACCTCACGACAGCCTCCGTCACAAGCACCTGCACCCAAAGACAGCACACTTGACTCTCCTACAACCACATCCTCTTCTTCCACTCCCATACCCACTGCACCTACCCTTCCCATTCCTCCTAAAAAGTTTTTCCTCTCCAAAATGAACCTCTTTGCATCACCTGACCCACCCCCTCCATCTCGTAAGAGTCCAAACAGCACCTCAGCCACCACAAGCCCTGCACCTACTAGGACCATAGTTCAGGGCTATTGGAGTCCACCAGCTCCTAGGGCAGGAACATCGGCCAGCAGCAAGGGGACAGCCAGCCCACCCCCTGGGAAAAGAACCAAAAAAGGGAAGGGCCGGCGCGACAGGCCTGAGACGGCTGCCCCCAAGGACACTACCCTTGCACCGTCACTTGGCACATCCACAAAGGGAGGCAAGGGCCCCAGAGATTCGGCGAAGGAGGGCAAGGGCAGCAGGGCGGACAAGTCCGGCAGCAGGCGAGCTGCCCAGGTGGGCCCCACCAGCCCCATTTCGGGTGTGACGGAGGACACCCACGGGCCCAGGACTCCAGAACAGGAGGGCCCCGCAAGCGAAAGGTCGGATGGCGACTGAGCGGGAAATATTGGCCAGATCTGGTTCCCTAGGAACACAAGACAAGCACCGCTGAACAGGGCCCCGTCAAGACAGGCACCGCTGAACAGGGCCCCGCCGTGACAAGCACCGCTGAACAGGCCCCGCCAAGACAGGCACCGCTGAACAGGGCCCCGCCGTGACAAGCACCGCTGAACAGGGCCCCGCCAAGACAAGCTGGGCCCTTCATCTCAAGCACCGCTCCGCTGGGCCCTTCCTGTCAAGCACCGCTCCGCTGGGCACCGCCGTCTCTGAACTGCTCCGCTGGGCCCTTCCTGTCAAGCACCGCTCCGCTGGGCACCGCCGTCTCTGAACTGCTCCTCTGGGCCCTTCATCTCAAGCACCGCTCCGCTGGGCCCTTCCTGTCAAGCACCGCTCCGCTGGGCACCGCCGTCTCTGAACTGCTCCGCTGGGCCCTTCATCTCAAGCACCGCTCCGCTGGGCCCTTCCTGTCAAGCACTGTTCCACTGGGCACCGCCGTCTCTGAACTGCTCCGCTGGGCCCTTCATCTCAAGCACCGCTCCGCTGGGCCCTTCCTGTCAAGCACCGCTCCGCTGGGCCCTTCCTGTCAAGCACCGCTCCGCTGGGCACCACCGTCTCTGAACTGCTCCGCTGGGCCCTTCATCTCAAGCACCGCTCCGCTGGGCCCTTCCTGTCAAGCACCGCTCCGCAGGGCCGGATCTGTGTCGGGCAGGGCTTCACGAAGCACTCTGGCCAACATGCCTCCTCCATAACCAGTGGAGTCTGTAATCCACCTGATGGACTGTGGCTTTGCACTTCCCAGGATGTAACAGTGGTCAACCTACCCACTGTAGAGACTTGAGAGACTGTGGCTTTGCACTCCCCAGGATGGCACAGTGGGCAATCCACCCACTGTAGAGACTTGAGAGACTGTGGCTTTGCACTCCCCAGGATGGCACAGTGGGCAATCCACCCACTGTAGAGACTTGAGAGACTGTGGCTTTGCACTCCCCAGGATGGCACAGGGGGCAATCCACCCACTGTAGAGACTTGAGAGACTGTGGCTTTGCACTCCCCAGGATGTAACAGTGGGCAATCCACCCACTGTAGAGACTTGAGAGACTGTGACTTTGCACTCCCCAGGATGGTACAGTGGGCATGGAGGCCCCTCATGGATCTGGCGTCGTAGACTCATGTGGCTGAGGTTCACCCCCTTCCCTTCCCCCTGAGGTGCCTGTACTTTTATTATCTGATGCCCCAGCAGTGTTCTCTCCAATGGAATCGGGTCTCATGTGTGGGCTTTGCCTATGTGTTTATGCACATTGGCCCACGAACAATGGAAGGTAGCCAATATGTGCCGGACTTTTGGGCTATTTATATATTGTTCATGTTGTAATATATTTTATTTATATATTTCATATTTCACTTAACTTCAAATATGCTATAATATACTTCAATTTTAATGATCATTTTATTTTGTCTTTGCATCATTCTGGGGGGCTTGGGGGGGGTCACTCTTACTTGTTGCTCTGCATTGGTGTGTAGGGATTTGGGGGGGAGAGGGTGGGGGTGGGTGTGTCGCGTATGTGTGTGCCCGTAACCTTTTCTCCTCCCCCCTCCCCTGTGTCGTAGGTGCAGTACTCACCGTTGTCGTCTGCGCCGGCGTTCGTGCTCCTGGTAGAGGAGCTGGTAGACAATAGCTGGTAGGATGTTTAATTCGGGTTCCATGATGTCCAGATTCCTCGTGGAGTGTATAGAGGTGAGCGTTTTCCCGTTCGTAGTCTGTTTCCGCTGTGTTTTTATTGGCGGGGCTCCCACCCCGGAAAAGGTCGCGGATTGGTGGGTCGTGATAGGGTGGGCGGTACATTGTCTGCCGCCTGTCTGTTGGCGGTGACCGCCACGCTGTTTGTTTGTCCCGCCGTGGCGGTCGGAGTGTTAAAGTGGCGGGCTGTGTTGGCGGTTCCCGCCAGGGTCAGAATTCCATTTTTTTTACCGCATGCCTGTTGGCGGGTTGGCCGCCGCTTTAACACCGACCGCCAGGGTTGGAATTACCCTCTTAGTGTGTGGGCACCCTGGCACTAGCCAAGGTGCTCCCACATTGTTCAGGGCAAATTCCCCGGACTTTGTGAGTGCGGGGACACCATTACACGTGTGCACTATACATATGTCACGACATATGTATAGCGTCACATTGGTAACTCCGAACTTGGTCATGTAACATGTCTAAGATCATGGAATTGTCACCCCAATGCCATCCTGGCATTGGGGAGACAATTCCATGATCCCCCGAGTCTCTAGCTCAGACCCGGGTACTGCCAAACTGCCTTTCCCAAGGTTTCACTGCAGCTGCTGCTGCCAACCCCTTAGACAAGTTTCTGCCCTCCTGGGGCCCAGCCAGGCTTGGCCCAGGAAGGCAGAACAAAGGACTTCCTCAGAGAGAGGGTGTTACACACTCTCCCTTTGGAAAAAGGTGTTAGGGCTTGGGAGGAGTAGCCTCCCCCAGCCTCTGGAAATGCTTTGATGGGCACAGATGGTGCCCATCTCTGCATAAGCCAGTCTACATCTGTTCAGGGATCCCTCAGCCCTGCTCTGGCACGAAACTGGACAAAGGAAAGGGGAGCTCCTCCAGTGTGCTCCAGACCTCTGCCATCTTGGAAACAGAGGTGCTGCTGGCACACTGGACTGCTCTGAGTGGCCAGTGCCAGCAGGTGACGTCAGAGACTCCTTCTGATAGGCTCCTTCAGGTGTTGCTAGCCTATCCTCTCTCCTAAGTAGCCAAACCTCCTTTTCTGGCTATTTAGGGTCTCTGCTTTGGGGAATTCCTTAGATAACGAATGCAAGAGCTCATCAGAGTTCCTCTGCATCTCTCTCTTCACCTTCTGCCAAGGAATCGACTGCTGACCGTGCTGGAAGACTGCAAAACTGCAACAAAGTAGCAAAGATGACTACTGCGACCTTGTAACGCTGATCCTGCCGCCTTCTCGACTGTTTTCCTGGTGGTGCATGCTGTGGGGGTAGTCTGCCTCCTCTCTGCACTAGAAGCTCTGAAGAAATCTCCCGTGGGTCAACGGAATCTTCCCCCTGCAACCGCAGGCACCAAAGAACTGCATCACCGGTCCTCTGGGTCTCCTCTCAGCACGACGAGCGAGGTCCCTTGAACTCAGCAACTCTGTCCAAGTGACTCCCACAGTCCAGTGACTCTTCAGTCCAAGATTGGTGGAGGTAAGTCCTTGCCTCCCCACGCTAGAATGCATTGCTGGGAACCGCGTGTTTTGCAGCTGCTCCGGCTCCTGTGCACTCTTCCAGGATTTCCTTTGTGCACAGCCAAGCCTGGGTCCCCGGCACTCTAACCTGCAGTGCACGACCTCCTGAGTTGTCCTCCGGCGTCGTGGGACCTTACTTTGTGACTTCGGGTGAGCTCTCGTTCACTCGACTTTGTAGTGCCTTTTCTGGCACTTCTGCAGGTGCTGCTTGCTTCTGAGTGGGTTCCTTGTCTTGCTGGACGCCCCCTCTGTCTCTTCACGCAATTGGAGACATCCTGGTCCCTCCTGGGCCACAGCAGCATTCAAAAACCCTAACCGCGACCCTTGCAGCTAGCAAGGCTTGTTTGCGGTCTTTCTGCACGGAACCACCTCTGCACGACTCTTCACGACGTGGGACATCCATCCTCCAAAGGGGAAGTTTCTAGCCCTTGTCGTTCTTGCAGAATCCACAGCTTCTACAATCCGGTGGCAGCTTCTTTGCACCCACAGCTGGCATTTCCTGGGCATCTGCCCACTCCCGACTTGATCGTGACTCTTGGACTTGGTCCCCTTGTTCCACAGGTACTCTTGTCAGGAAATCCATCGTTGTTGCATTGCTGGTGTTGGTCTTCCTTGCAGAATTCCCCTATCACTACTTCTGTGCTCTTTGGGGAACTTAGGTGCACTTTGCACCCACTTTTCAGGGTCTTAGGGTAGGCTATTTTTCTAACCCTCACTGTTTTCTTACAGTCCCAGCGACCCTCTACATGGTCACATAGGTTTGGGGTCCATTCGTGGTTCGCATTCCACTTCTAGAGTATATGGTTTGTGTCGCCCCTATCCCTATGTGCCCCCATTGCATTCTATTGTGACTATACATTGTTTGCACTGTTTTCTATTGCTATTACTGCATATTTTGGTATTGTGTACATATATCTTGTGTATATTTGCTATCCTCATACTGAGGGTACTCACTGAGATACTTTTGGCATATTGTCATAAAAATAAAGTACCTTTATTTTTAGTATATCTGTGTATTGTGTTTTCTTATGATATTGTGCAAGTGACACTAGTGGTACTGTCTCGTCTCCTAGTTCAGCCTAAGCTGCTCTGCTAAGCTACCTTTTCTATCAGCCTAAGCTGCTAGACACCCCTCTACACTAATAAGGGATACCTGGGCCTGGTGCAAGGTGTAAGTACCTCTTGGTACCCACTACAAGCCAGTCCAGCCTCCTACATTGGTTGTGCAGCGGTGGGATAAGTACTTTGCAACTACTTACCACTTTGTCATATTGTACTTTTCATAGGAGAAAAATATACAAAACAAGTTCAGTGTATGTACACCTAACCAAAAAGTTTTGCTTTTCTTCTCTCACTTCTTTGCTAAGTGCTGAAAAGTACCTCTAAACTTTCAATAAGTTCTTAAAAAGTTTAAAAAGTTTTTTTCTGTCCTTTAAAATGTTCTGAAAACTTTTTACTCACTTTTTCTGTCCCTTAAACACTTTCTATAATGTCTGGCACAGGTCAAACTGTTGATATGACCAAACTTGCTTATGATCACCTTAGCTGGAAAGGAGCAAGGAGTCTCTGCACTGAAAGAGGTTTAGGGGTAGGGAAGAATCCCTCTAGAGAACTGTTGGTTAATATGCTCATTGAACAAGATAAGACCTTAGTTGGCACTTCTGTTGAGAAATTAGCTGATGGTTCCCAATCTGATCCTGGGGCACCCCTAGCAAAAGATTTAGAAGGGAACCTTCCCAACCTGCCCATTAGCAGACCACCTAGCATTGCTGGTACTAACGTGAGTTCTGATCACAGTAGGAGTGTTATTTCTGTTAGCCAGGTTGTTAGAGTGCCATCTGTTAGGGACAGGTCTCCCTCTGTTCATTCTCATCATACTTCTGTGTCAAGGCATGACCCACCCACCCACCCTGATGACAGAGTGTTAGAAAGGGAGCTCAATAGATTGAGAGTGGAATAATCCAGACTGAAGCTCAAGAAGCAACAGCTGGATTTAGATAGGCAAGCCTTTGATTTAGAAAGAGAAAGACAGAGGTTGGGGTTAGGACCCCATGGTGGCAGCAGCAATATTCCAAATAGTCATCCTGCAAAAGAGCATGATTCTAGGAATCTTCACAAGATAGTTCCCCCTTACAAGGAGGGGGATGACATTGACAAGTGGTTTGCTGCACTTGAGAGGGCCTGTGTTGTACAGGAGGTCCCTCAAAGGCAGTGGGCTGCTATCCTATGGCTATCTTTCAGTGGAAATGGTAGGGATAGGCTCCTTACTGTGAAGGAAAGTGATGCCAATAATTTTGCAGTTCTTAAGAATGCACTCCTAGATGGTTATGGCTTAACCACTGAACAGTACAGGATGAAGTTCAGAGAAACCAAAAAGGAGCCTTCACAAGACTGGGTAGACTTTGTTGACCATTCAGTGAAGGCCTTGGAGGGGTGGTTACATGGCAGTAAAGTTTCTGACTATGAAAGCCTGCATAACGTAATCCTGAGAGAGCATATTCTTAATAATTGTGTGTCTGATTTGTTACACCAGTACCTGGTAGACTCTGATCTGACCTCTCCCCAAGAATTGGGAAAGAAGGCAGACAAATGGGTCAGAACAAGGGTGGACAGAAAAGTTCATACAGGGGGTGACAAGGATGGCAAGAAGAAGGATGGTAAGTCTTCTGACAAGGGTGGGGACAAATCTAAAAATGAGTCTTCATAAGGCCCACAAAAACACTCTGGGGGGGGTGGTGGGCCCAAATCCTCTTCAAATCAAAACAAAGAAAATAAACTATGGTGCTATTTATGTAAAATAAAAGGCCATTGGACAACTGATCCCAGTTGCCCAAAGAAAAGCACCAAGCCTCCTACCACTACAACCCCTGCTGCTACACCTAGTGCCCCTAGTAATAGCAGTGGTGGTGGGAGCAAACCTACTAATAGCCAATCCAAGGGAGTAGCTGAGCTCACTTTTGATAATTTAGTTGGGGTTGGTCTTGTTAGGGAGACCACGGAGGCTGTGTTAGTCTCTGAGGGGGCCATTGATTTGGCCACCTTGGTTGCTTGTCCCCTTAATATGGATAAGTACAAGCAACTTCGCCTAATAAATGGTGTTGAGGTTCAGGCCTACAGGGACACAGGTGCCAGTGTTACTATGGTAATAGAGAAACTGGTCCACCCTGAACAACACCTACTTGGTCACCAGTACCAAGTGACTGATGCTCATAACAACACTCTTAGCCACCCCATGGCTGTTGTGAATCTCAACTGGGGGGGGTTACTGGTCCAAAGAAAAGTTGTGGTTGCCTCAGATTTACCTGTAGACTGTCTACTAGGGAACAATTTAGAGACATCAGCTTGGGCAGAAGTGGAGTTGGAGGCTCATGCAGCAATGCTGGGCATTCCAGGGCATATTTTTGCTTTAACCAGGGCTCAGGCCAAAAAGCAAAAAGGACAGGCTGACTTTTATCCTGGAAGAATGGACCAAGTGCTCCCTAAAGCTAGGGTTAGTAAAGGTAAAACACTACCTACTATCCCTCCCTCTACAGTGGATTCAACTTCTGAGGAAAAAGAATTTCCACCCTGTGCAGAACCTACACCAGAGGAGCTGGAAGCAGACACTGCTGAGCTTTTGGGTGAAGGGGGGCCTGCCAGGGAGGAGCTGAGTGTGGCACAGCATACCTGTCCCACACTAGATGGTCTAAGGCAGCAAGCTGTCAAACAAGCAAATGGGGATGTCAGTGATTCTCACAGAGTTTACTGGGAGGATAGCCTTTTTTATACTGAAGCAAGGGATCCAAAACCTGGAGCTGCCAGGAGATTTGTGATTCCTCAGGAATACAGAAAGTTCCTCCTAACTCTAGTCCACGACATTCCCTTAGCTGGACATTTGGGGCAAATTAAAACTTGGGACAGGCTTGTCCCCTTGTTTCCTTGGCCTAGAATGTCAGAGGACACAAAGGAATTTTGTAAGTCCTGTGAAATCTGTCAAGCCAGTGGCAAGACAGGTGGCACTCCGAAGGCACCCCTTATTCCACTGCCTGTGGTTGGGGTTCCTTTTGAAAGGGTAGGGGTTGACATAGTTGGCCCCCTTGACCCTCCTACTGCTTCAGGCAATAGGTTTATTTTGGTGGTAGTGGACCATGCCACCAGATATCCTGAAGCAATTCCTCTAAGGACCACTACAGCTCCTGCAGTGGCAAAGGCCCTCCTGGGAATCTTTTCCAGGGTGGGCTTCCCAAAAGAGGTGGTATCAGACAGGGGAAGCAATTTCATGTCTGCTTACTTAAAGGCCATGTTGAAGGAATGTGGTGTGCCATACAAGTTCACCACACCCTACCATCCACAAACAAATGGACTGGTTGAGAGGTTTAATAAAACTCTCAAAGGAATGATAATGGGACTCCCTGAAAAACTCCGCAGGAGATGGGATATCCTGTTAACTTGCCTCCTTTTTGCTTACAGGGAGGTACCCCAAAAAGGAGTGGGCTTCAGCCCCTTTGAACTCCTATTTGGACACCCTGTAAGAGGTCCTCTAACACTTGTGAAGGAGGGTTGGGAACAACCTTTAAAAGCTCCAAAGCAAGACATAGTGGACTATGTACTTGGCCTAAGATCTAGGATGGCTGAGTACATGAAAAAGGCCAGTAAAAACCTTTAGGCCAGCCAAGAGCTCCAAAAGCAATGGCATGACCAGAAGGCTGTTTTGGTTCAGTACCAACCAGGGCAGAAAGTGTGGGTCTTGGAGCCTGTGGCCCCAAGAGCACTCCAAGACAAATGGAGTGGACCCCACATAATTGTTGAAAAGAAGGGAGAAGTCACCTACTTGGTTGACTTAGGCACTGCCAGGAGTCCCCTTAGGGTGCTCCATGTCAATCGCCTGAAACCCTACTATGACAGGGCTGATCTCACCCTGCTCATGGCAACAGATGAAGGACAGGAAGAATAGAGTGACCCTCTCCCTGATCTCTTCTCTTCCACAGAACAAGATGCTCTAGTGGGAGGTGTAGTGTTAGCAGATTGTCTTACTGCTGAGCAGAAAGACCACTGAATAAATCTCCTGGGTCAGTTTTCTGAACTCTTTTCTACTGTGCAAGGCACCACTTCTTGGTGTGAGCACACTATAGATACTGGAGACAGCTTGCCTGTCAAAAGTAAGATCTATAGGCAGCCTGACCATGTCAGAGACTGCATAAAACAAGAGGTGCAGAAAATGCTTGAACTGGGAGTGGTTGAGCACTCTGAAAGTCCATGGGCCTCTCCTGTGGTACTTGTACCAAAACCTCATTCCAAAGATGGTAAAAGGGAAATGAGATTTTGTGTTGACTATAGAGGTCTCAACCAGGTAACCAAAACTGATGCTCACCCTATACCCAGGGCAGATGAGCTAATAGATACACTGGCATCTGCCAAGTATCTAAGCACCTTTGATTTGACTGCAGGGTATTGGCAGATCAAGTTATCAGAGGATGCAAAAGCAAAAACAGCATTTTCAACCATTGGAGGCCATTACCAATTCACAGCAATGCCTTTTGGATTGAAAAATGCACCTGCCACTTTTCAAAGGTTGGTGAACACAGTCCTGCAAGGGCTGGAAGCCTTTAGTGCAGCATATCTAGATGATATAGCTGTCTTTAGCTCCAGCTGGGATGATCACCTGGTCCACCTATGGAAAGTTTTGGAGGCCCTGCAAAAGGCTGCGAAAAACTGTTTTCCTGGTGGTGCATGCTGTGGGGGTAGTCTGCCTCCTCTCTGCACTAGAAGCTCTGAAGAAATCTCCCGTGGGTCAACTGAAACTTCCCCCTGCAACCGCAGGCACCAAAGAACTGCATCACCGGTCCTCTGGGTCTCCTCTCAGCACGACGAGCGAGGTCCCTTGAACTCAGCAACTCTGTCCAAGTGACTCCCACAGTCCAGTGACTCTTCAGTCCAAGATTGGTGGAGGTAAGTCCTTGCCTCCCCACGCTAAAATGCATTGCTGGGAACCGCGTGTTTTGCAGCTGCTCCGGCTCCTGTGCACTCTTCCAGGATTTCCTTTGTGCACAGCCAAGCCTGGGTCCCCGGCACTCTAACCTGCAGTGCACGACCTCCTGAGTTGTCCTCCGGCATCGTGGGACCTTACTTTGTGACTTCGGGTGAGCTCTGGTTCACTCGACTTTGTAGTGCCTTTTCTGGCACTTCTGCAGGTGCTGCTTGCTTCTGAGTGGGTTCCTTGTCTTGCTGGACGCCCCCTCTGTCTCTTCACGCAATTGGAGACATCCTGGTCCCTCCTGGGCCACAGCAGCATCCAAAAAACCCTAACCGCGACCCTTGCAGCTAGCAAGGCTTGTTTGCGGTCTTTCTGCACGGAAACACCTCTGCACGACTCTTCACGACGTGGGACATCCATCCTCCAAAGGGGAAGTTTCTAGCCCTTGTCGTTCTTGCAGAATCCACAGCTTCTACAATCCGGTGGCAGCTTCTTTGCACCCACAGCTGGCATTTCCTGGGCATCTGCCCACTCCCGACTTGATCGTGACTCTTGGACTTGGTCCCCTTGTTCCACAGGTACTCTTGTCAGGAAATCCATCGTTGTTGCATTGCTGGTGTTGGTCTTCCTTGCAGAATTCCCCTATCACTACTTCTGTGCTCTTTGGGGAACTTAGGTGCACTTTGCACCCACTTTTCAGGGTCTTAGGGTGGGCTATTTTTCTAACCCTCACTGTTTTCTTACAGTCCCAGCGACCCTCTACAAGGTCACATAGGTTTGGGTTCCATTCGTGGTTCGCATTCCACTTCTAGAGTATATGGTTTGTGTCGCCCCTATCCCTATGTGCCCCCATTGCATTCTATTGTTACTATACATTGTCTGCACTGTTTTCTATTGCTATTACTGCATATTTTGGTATTGTGTACATATATCTTGTGTATATTTGCTATCCTCATACTGAGGGTACTCACTGAGATACTTTTGGCATATTGTCATAAAAATAAAGTACCTTTATTTTTAGTATATCTGTGTATTGTGTTTTCTTATGATATTGTGCAAGTGACACTAGTGGTACTGTCTCGTCTCCTAGTTCAGCCTAAGCTGCTCTGCTAAGCTACCTTTTCTATCTGCCTAAGCTGCTAGACACCTCTCTACACTAATAAGGGATACCTGGGCCTGGTGCAAGGTGTAAGTACCTCTTGGTACCCACTACAAGCCAGTCCAGCCTCCTACATTGGTTGTGCAGCGGTGGGATAAGTACTTTGCAACTACTTACCACTTTGTCATATTGTACTTTTCATAGGAGAAAAATATACAAAACAAGTTCAGTGTATGTACACCTAACCAAAAAGTTTTGCTTTTCTTCTCTCACTTCTTTGCTAAGTGCTGAAAAGTACCTCTAAACTTTCAATAAGTTCTTAAAAAGTTTTAAAAGTTTTTTTCTGTCCTTTAAAATGTTCTGAAAACTTTTTACTCACTTTTTCTGTCCCTTAAACACTTTCTATAATGTCTGGCACAGGTCAAACTGTTGATATGACCAAACTTGCTTATGATCACCTTAGCTGGAAAGGAGCAAGGAGTCTCTGCACTGAAAGAGGTTTAGGGGTAGGGAAGAATCCCTCTAGAGAACTGTTGGTTAATATGCTCATTGAACAAGATAAGACCTTAGTTGGCACTTCTGTTGAGAAATTAGCTGATGGTTCCCAATCTGATCCTGGGGCACCCCTAGCAAAAGATTTAGAAGGGAACCTTCCCAACCTGCCCATTAGCAGACCACCTAGCATTGCTGGTACTAACGTGAGTTCTCATCACAGTAGGAGTGTTATTTCTGTTAGCCAGGTTGTTAGAGTGCCATCTGTTAGGGACAGGTCTCCCTCTGTTCATTCTCATCATACTTCTGTGTCAAGGCATGCCCCACCCACCCACCCTGATGACAGAGTGTTAGAAAGGGAGCTCAATAGATTGAGAGTGGAATAATCCAGACTGAAGCTCAAGAAGCAACAGCTGGATTTAGATAGGCAAGCCTTTGATTTAGAAAGAGAAAGACAGAGGTTGGGGTTAGGACCCCATGGTGGCAGCAGCAATATTTCAAATAGTCATCCTGCAAAAGAGCATGATTCTAGGAATCTTCACAAGATAGTTCCCCCTTACAAGGAGGGGGATGACATTAACAAGTGGTTTGCTGCACTTGAGAGGGCCTGTGTTGTACAGGAGGTCCCTCAAAGGCAGTGGGCTGCTATCCTATGGCTATCTTTCAGTGGAAATGGTAGGGATAGGCTCCTTACTGTTAAGGAAAGTGATGCCAATAATTTTGCAGTTCTTAAGAATGCACTCCTAGATGGTTATGGCTTAACCACTGAACAGTACAGGATGAAGTTCAGAGAAACCAAAAAGGAGTCTTCACAAGACTGGGTAGACTTTGTTGACCATTCAGTGAAGGCCTTGGAGGGGTGGTTACATGGCAGTAAAGTTTCTGACTATGAAAGCCTGTATAACGTAATCCTGAGAGAGCATATTCTTAATAATTGTGTGTCTGATTTGTTACACCAGTACCTGGTAGACTCTGATCTGACCTCTCCCCAAGAATTGGGAAAGAAGGCAGACAAATGGGTCAGAACAAGGGTGGACAAAAAAGTTCATACGGGGGTGACAAGGATGGCAAGAAGAAGGATGGTAAGTCTTCTGACAAGGGTGGGGACAAATCTAAAAATGAGTCTTCATAAGGCCCACAAAAACACTCTGGGGGGGTGGTGGGCCCAAATCCTCTTCAAATCAAAACAAAGAAAAGAAACTATGGTGCTATTTATGTAAAATAAAAGGCCATTGGACAACTGATCCCAGTTGCCCAAAGAAAAGCACCAAGCCTCCTACCACTACAACCCCTGCTGCTACACCTAGTGCCCCTAGTAATAGCAGTGGTGGTGGGAGCAAACCTACTAATAGCCAATCCAAGGGAGTAGCTGAGCTCACTTTTGATAATTTAGTTGGGGTTGGTCTTGTTAGGGAGACGTCGGAGGCTGTGTTAGTCTCTGAGGGGGCCATTGATTTGGCCACCTTGGTTGCTTGTCCCCTTAATATGGATAAGTACAAGCAACTTCGCCTAATAAATGGTGTTGAGGTTCAGGCCTACAGGGACACAGGTGCCAGTGTTACTATGGTAATAGAGAAACTGGTCCACCCTGAACACCACCTATTTGGTCACCAGTACCAAGTGACTGATGCTCATAACAACACTCTTAGCCACCCCATGGCTGTTGTGAATCTCAACTGGGGGGGTTACTGGTCCAAAGAAAAGTTGTGGTTGCCTCAGATTTACCTGTAGACTGTCTACTAGGGAACGATTTAGAGACATCAGCTTGGGCAGAAGTGGAGTTGGAGGCTCATGCAGCAATGCTGGGCATTCCAGGGCATATTTTTGCTTTAACCAGGGCTCAGGCCAAAAAGCAAAAAGGACAGGCTGACTTTTATCCTGGAAGAATGGACCAAGTGCTCCCTAAAGCTAGGGTTAGTAAAGGTAAAACACTACCTACTATCCCTCCCTCTACAGTGGATTCAACTTCTGAGGAAGAAGAATTTCCACCCTGTGCAGAACCTACACCAGAGGAGCTGGAAGCAGACACTGCTGAGCTTTTGGGTGAAGGGGTCCTGCCAGGTAGGAGCTGAGTGTGGCACAGAATACCTGTCCCACACTAGATGGTCTAAGGCAGCAAGCTGTCAAACAAGCAAATGGGGATGTCAGTGATTCTCACAGAGTTTACTGGGAGGATAGCCTTTTGTATACTGAAGCAAGGGATCCAAAACCTGGAGCTGCCAGGAGATTCGTGATTCCTCAGGAATACAGAAAGTTCCTCCTAACTCTAGTCCACGACATTCCCTTAGCTGGACATTTGGGGCAAATGAAAACTTGGGACAGGCTTGTCCCCTTGTTTCATTGGCCTAGAATGTCAGAGGACACAAAGGAATTTTGTAAGTCCTGTGAAATCTGTCAAGCCAGTGGCAAGACAGGTGGCACTCCGAAGGCACCCCTTATTCCACTGCCTGTGGTTGGGGTTCCTTTTGAAAGGGTAGGGGTTGACATAGTTGGCCCCCTTGACCCTCCTACTGCTTCAGGCAATAGGTTTATTTTGGTGGTAGTGGACCATGCCACCAGATATCCTGAAGCAATTCCTCTAAGGACCACTACAGCTCCTGCAGTGGCAAAGGCCCTCCTGGGAATCTTTTCCAGGGTGGGCTTCCCAAAGGAGGTGGTATCAGACAGGGGAAGCAATTTCATGTCTGCTTACTTAAAGGCCATGTTGAAGGAATGTGGTGTGCCATACAAGTTCACCACACCCTACCATCCACAAACAAATGGACTGGTTGAGAGGTTTAATAAAACTCTCAAAGGAATGATAATGGGACTCCCTGAAAAACTCCGCAGGAGATGGGATATCCTGTTAACTTGCCTCCTTTTTGCTTACAGGGAGGTACCCCAAAAAGGAGTGGGCTTCAGCCCCTTTGAACTCCTATTTGGACACCCTGTAAGAGGTCCTCTAACACTTGTGAAGGAGGGTTGGGAACAACCTTTAAAAGCTCCAAAGCAAGACATAGTGGACTATGTACTTGGCCTAAGATCTAGGATGGCTGAGTACATGAAAAAGGCCAGTAAAAACCTTTAGGCCAGCCAAGAGCTCCAAAAGCAATGGCATGACCAGAAGGCTGTTTTGGTTCAGTACCAACCAGGGCAGAAAGTGTGGGTCTTGGAGCCTGTGGCCCCAAGAGCACTCCAAGACAAATGGAGTGGACCCCACATAATTGTTGAAAAGAAGGGAGAAGTCACCTACTTGGTTGACTTAGGCACTGCCAGGAGTCCCCTTAGGGTGCTCCATGTCAATCGCCTGAAACCCTACTATGACAGGGCTGATCTCACCCTGCTCATGGCAACAGATGAAGGACAGGAAGAAGAGAGTGACCCTCTCCCTGATCTCTTCTCTTCCACAGAACAAGATGCTCTAGTGGGAGGTGTAGTGTTAGCAGATTGTCTTACTGCTGAGCAGAAAGACTACTGAATAAATCTCCTGGGTCAGTTTTCTGAACTCTTTTCTACTGTGCAAGGCACCACTTCTTGGTGTGAGCACACTATAGATACTGGAAACAGCTTGCCTGTCAAAAGTAAGATCTATAGGCAGCCTGACCATGTCAGAGACTGCATAAAACAAGAGGGGCAGAAAATGCTTGAACTGGGAGTGGTTGAGCACTCTGAAAGTCCATGGGCCTCTCCTGTGGTACTTGTACCAAAACCTCATTCCAAAGATGGTAAAAGGGAAATGAGATTTTGTGTTGACTATAGAGGTCTCAACCAGGTAACCAAAACTGATGCTCACCCTATACCCAGGGCAGATGAGCTAATAGATACACTGGCATCTGCCAAGTATCTAAGCACCTTTGATTTGACTGCAGGGTATTGGCAGATCAAGTTATCAGAGGATGCAAAAGCAAAAACAGCATTTTCAACCATTGGAGGCCATTACCAATTCACAGCAATGCCTTTTGGATTGAAAAATGCACCTGCCACTTTTCAAAGGTTGGTGAACACAGTCCTGCAAGGGCTGGAAGCCTTTAGTGCAGCATATCTAGATGATATAGCTGTCTTTAGCTCCAGCTGGGATGATCACCTGGTCCACCTATGGAAAGTTTTGGAGGCCCTGCAAAAGGCAGGCCTCACTATCAAGGCTTCAAAGTGCCAGATAGGGCAGGGGAAAGTGGTTTATCTGGGACAGCTGGTAGGTGGAGAACAGATTGCACCACTTCAGGGGAAAATCCATACTATTATAGATTGGGTTCCCCCTACAACTCAGACTCAGGTGAGAGCCTTTTTTGGCCTCACTGGGTACTACAGGAGGTTCATAAAGAACTATGGCTCCATTGCAGCCCCTCTTAATGACCTCACATTTAAGAAAATGCCCAAGGAGGTATTATGGACAGCAAACTGTCAGAAAGCTTTTGAGGAGCTGAAGCAGGCCATGTGCTCTGCACCTGTCCTGAAAAGCCCCTGTTACTCCAAACAATTCATTGTCCAAACTGATGCATCTGAATTAGGGGTAGGGGCAGTCTTATCACAACTTAATTCTGAGGGCCAGAATCAACCTGTTGGTTTTATCAGCAGGAGGTTGACCCCTAGAGAAAAGCGTTGGTCTGCCATAGAGAGGGAGGCCTTTGCTGTGGTCTGGGCACTGAAGAAGTTGAGGCCATACCTGTTTGGCACTCACTTCATTGTTCAGACAGACCACAAACCTCTACTTTGGCTAAAACAAATGAAAGGTGAAAACCCTAAATTGTTGAGGTGGTCCATATCCCTACAGGGAATGGACTATACAGTGGAACATAGACCTGGGAGTACCCACTCCAATGCAGATGGACTCTCCAGATATTTCCACTTAGACAATGAAGACTCATCAGGTCATGGCTAGTCTTATTGTCCTTCGTGTGGGGGGGGGGAGTTGTGTAGGAAAGTACCATATTGCCAGGCATGTTACCCCCATATTTCACTGTACATATGTTGTTTTAGTTGTATGTGTCACTGGGACCCTGCCAGCCAGGGCCCCAGTGCTCATAAGTGTGCCCTGTATGTGTTACCTGTGTTATGACTAACTGTCTCACTGAGGCTCTGCTATCCAGAACCTCAGTGGTTATGCTCTCTCATTTTCTTTTCAAATTATCACTAACAGGATAGTGACCAATTTCACCAATTTACATTGGCATGCTGAAACACCCTTATAATTCCCTAGTATATGGTATCGAGGTACCCAGGGTATTGGGGTTCCAGGAGATCCCTATGGGCTGCAGCATTTCTTGTGCCACCCATAGGGAGATTTGACAATTCTTACACAGGCCTGCCAGTGCAGCCTGAGTGAAATAACGTCCACGTTATTTCACAGCCATTTACCACTGCACTTAAGTAACTTATAAGTCACCTATATGTCTAACCTTTATCTGGTAAAGGTTGGGTGCTAAGTTACTTAGTGTGTGGGCACCCTGGCACTAGCCAAGGTGCTCCCACATTGTTCAGGGCAAATTCCCCGGACTTTGTGAGTGCGGGGACACCATTACACGCGTGCACTATACATATGTCATGACATATGTATAGCGTCACAATGGTAACTCCGAACATGGCCATGTAACATGTCTAAGATCATGGAATTGTCACCCCAATGCCATCCTGGCATTGGGGAGACAATTCCATGATCCCCCAAGTCTCTAGCTCAGACCCGGGTACTGCCAAACTGCCTTTCCCGGGGTTTCACTGCAGCTGCTGCTGCTGCCAACCCCTCAGACAGGTTTCTGCCCTCCTGGGGCCCAGCCAGGCTTGGCCCAGGAAGGCAGAACAAAGGACTTCCTCAGAGAGAGGGTGTTACACCCTCTCCTTTTGGAAAAAGGTATTAGGGCTTGGGAGGAGTAGCCTCCCCCAGCCTCTGGAAATGCTTTGATGGGCACAGATGGTGCCCATCTCTGCATAAGCCAGTCTACACCAGTTCAGGGATCCTTCAGCCCTGCTCTGGTGCGAAACTGGACAAAGGAAAGGGGAGTGATCACTCCCCTGACCTGCACCTCCCCTGGGAGGTGCCCAGAGCTCCTCCAGTGTGCTCCAGACCTCTGCCATCTTGGAAACAGAGGTGCTGCTGGCACACTGGACTGCTCTGAGTGGCCAGTGCCAGCAGGTGACGTCAGAGACTCCTTCTGATGGGCTCCTTCAGGTGTTGCTAGCCTATCCTCTCTCCTAAGTAGCCAAACCTCCTTTTCTGGCTATTTAGGGTCTCTGCTTTGGGGAATTCCTTAGATAACGAATGCAAGAGCTCATCAGAGTTCCTCTGCATCTCTCTCTTCACCTTCTGCCAAGGAATTGACTGCTGACCGCGCTGGAAGCCTGCAAATCTGCAACAAAGTAGCAAAGACGACTACTGCAACCTTGTAACGCTGATCCTGCCGCCTTCCCGACTGTTTTCCTGGTGGTGCATGCTGTGGGGGTAGTCTGCACTAGAAGCTCCGAAGAAATCTCCCGTGGGTCGACAGAATCTTCCCCCTGCAACTGCAGGCACCAAAGAACTGCATCACCTGTCCTCTGGGTCTCCTCTCAGCACGACGAGCGAGGTCCCTTGAACTCAGCAACTCTGTCCAAGTGACTCCCACAGTCCAGTGACTCTTCAGTCCAAGATTGGTGGAGGTAAGTCCTTGCCTCCCCACGCTAGACTGCATTGCTGGGAACCGCATGTTTTGCAGCTTCTCCGGCTCCTGTGCACTCTTCCAGGATTTCCTTTGTGCACAGCCAAGCCTGGTTCACCGGCACTCTAACCTGCAGTGCACGACCTCCTGAGTTGTCCTCCGGCGTCGTGGGACCTTACTTTGTGACTTCGGGTGAGCTCCGGTTCACTCCACTTTGTAGTGCCTTTTCCGGCACTTCTGCGGGTGCTGCTTGCTTCTGAGTGGGCTCCTTGTCTTGCTGGACGCCCCCTCTGTCTCCTCACGCAATTGGCGACATCCTGGTCCCTCCTGGGCCACAGCAGCATCCAAAAACCCTAACCGCGACTCTTGCAGCTAGCAAGGCTTGTTTGCGGTCTTTCTGCACGGAAACACCTCTGCGCGACTCTTCACGGCGTGGGACATCCATCCTCCAAAGGGGAAGTTGCTAGCCCTTGTCGTTCTTGCAGAATCCATAGCTTCTACCATCCGGTGGGAGCTTCTTTGCACCCACAGCTGGCATTTCCTGGGCATCTGCCCACTCCCGACTTGATCGTGACTCTTGGACTTGGTCCCCTTGTTCCACAGGTACTCTTGTCAGGAAATCCATTGTTGTTGCATTGCTGGTGTTGGTCTTCCTTGCAGAATTCCCCTATCACTACTTCTGTGCTCTTTGGGGAACTTAGGTGCACTTTGCACCCACTTTTCAGGGTCTTGGGATAGGCTATTTTTCTAACCCTCACTGTTTTCTTACAGTCCCGGCGACCCTCTACAAGGTCACATAGGTTTGGGGTCCATTCGTGGTTCGCATTCCACTTCTAGAGTATATGGTTTGTGTTGCCCCTATCCCTATGTGCCCCCATTGCATTCTATTGTGACTATACATTGTTTGCACTGTTTGCTATTGCTATTACTGTATATTTTGGTATTGTGTACATATATCTTGTGTATATTTGCTATCCTCATACTGAGGGTACTCACTGAGATACTTTTGGCATATTGTCATAAAAATAAAGTACCTTTATTTTTAGTGTATCTGTGTATTGTGTTTTCTTATGATATTGTGCAAGTGACACTAGTGGTACTGTAGGAGCATCACTCGTCTCCTAGTTCAGCCTAAGCTGCTCTGCTAAGCTACCTTTTCTATCAGCCTAAGCTGCTAGACACCCCTCTACACTAATAAGGGATACCTGGGCCTGGTACAAGGTGTAAGTACCTCTTGGTACCCACTACAAGCCAGTCCAGCCTCCTACAGACGTGGACCTGCCTTTGATTTTCAGGCTCTTCCCCACCTTGGATTGTGGCGCAGCTGTCTTGCCACTTTCAATTTTTGTCTTGACTGAGCCCTTGGTAGCAGGTGTTTTGGCCTTCTCCCTCCGGAATGTGGGCAACCTTTTCTATCTTAGAGGTGGCGGAATGTCCTTGACCTTGCTCCTTGGGACACTGGCAGCCCTGTTGCTTGGCGCACTCCAAAATCCCGTTATTGCTGGCACCACTGTGCCCGGTGATGTGGTGGCTGAGGTGCTGTGTTGGAACCTGGAAAGGCGGGCCCTAGGGGATGGACGGGGGGGGGAGGTGTAGGGAAGAGGTCAACATTTGATAGGAAACATTTTTTAGACACACTGGGACGGGTAAATGGAGGGGGTATGGGAGAGGAGGTGTTCGTTTGGTGACTTTGGGTGAAGGTGCATGGGCTGTAGGCTGTTGTGAGGTGGATGGATGTTGGGTGGGTGTTTGACTGCGTTTGTGTAATTTGGGAGGAGGGCTCACAGACACACTGGGAGAGGACACAGGGAATGTGTGAATGGTAGTGGGGGTGGTGAGTGCACGTGAGTGGTGTGTGGTGATGGGCGTGCTGGTGATGGAGGTAGTGGCTGAAGATGTAATGCATGCAGGTATGAGTGGAGATGAGACTGGGAGGGAGGAGGGAGACGTGGAGGAGGGGGACACAGTGGATGCAGTGGATGTTGGTATTTGTGCATGGGTATGATGCTTGTGTGAGTGCCTGTGGGATGTGTGGTGCTTATGTTTGCATGAGACACCCTTGTGTGTTGAGGTGTGTGCATGCTGGTCTGATGGTGTGCTTGGGATAGGCTGAGGTACAGGGGATTGGGTCTGGGTGGAGGAAGTTGGAGGGAGGAGGCTGGACACAGGGACAATGGCTGCCATCAGTGCTGAGGCCAGAGCCTGAAATGCTCTCTTTTGGGCTGCCTGGACAGAATGAATGCCCTCCAGGTATGCATTTGTTTGCTGAAACTGCCTCTCTACACCCTGGATGGCATTCAGAATGGTAGACTGCCCAACAGTGAAGGATCTCAGGAGGTCAATGGCCTCCTCACTGAGGGCAGCAGGGCTGACTGGGGCAGGGCCTGAGGTGCCTGGGGCACAGGGGCCATGCCCACCCTCCTGGGTGAGCAGCCATGGGACACACGCTGAGGGGCTGCTAGGAGGGCAGTGCTGGTGGGGGGGGTGGCGGCTGTACCTGTTGATGCAGCCGGCACAGAGGGGCCATGCCCACCCTCCTGGGTGAGCAGCCATGGGACACACACTGAGGGGCTGCTGGAAGGGCGGTGCTGGTAGGGGGGGTGGCGGCTGTACCTGTTGATGCAGTGGGCACTGAGGGGCCCCCCTACCGCAAGGGAGCTCCCATCAGAGGAGGAGTCGGTGTCGCTGGTCTCTGCTCCTGTAACCACTGTGGAGCTCCCCTCGCCCTCCATCCCATTGGTGACCTCATACTCCTTTGTCTCGCCCTCCAGGGCCATGTGGGATGCAGCTCCCTTCTGCTCCAGAGGCACTGCTCCTCCCCCTGATGATGCTAATGCACCCAAGAACAGGGAGACCACAAAAAGGGGGGGGGGAAAGAAGAAAGACATGTTCAGTGCATGCAATACCACTACCTTTGTTGGACACTACAGACACAGCAGCCCTCTGCACTACGCCGTGCACTTAGAGTTCCCTAATTAATAACAGGGACATATGGGGTACTAGGCCTATGCCCGATTGCTGCACACATGGAGGTCACAGGAGCCTGACTAGGTGTAGATGGCTCTTACCACTGGTGGGGTTGGGGTGCCACATAGCCTGCCTCACAAAGGGTCCTTGCCTACAAAGCTCACCCTGGCCTAGGGGAACCCACTGCCCACCTCCCCCAACCAGACACCTCCTAATGTGCGCAGAGTCAGCTGAATCAGAGTGTACTCACCCCCCTTGTGACTGCTGTGATGCCATCAAGCGCCCATCCAACACCGGATACGCCACCGCCAGGATCCGGAACATCAGGGGGGTCATGGTGCGATGGGCACCCCTCCCACGTTGGGAGGCCATCCCCAGCTGGGCCTCCGCCAACTTCTTGCTCCAGCGGCGAATGTCCTCCCATCTTTTCCGGCAGTGGGTGCTACGTCTGTGGTGGACTCCCAGGGTCCGGACATCCTTGGCGATGGCACGCCAAATATCCTTCTTCTGGTGTGTGCTGACCTAGAGGAATAGTACAGTGGAAAAGGAAAAACTTTAACCGTCCGGACCATCAAAGTCATTGGCCCACGTTCCCAACCAATTTTAGGTGAACTACTGGGTTACCAGTATGCAATGACAAAATTTAGAGACGAGAGAGCATAATCACTGGGGTCCTGGTTAGCAGAATCCCAGTGAACACAGTCAAGCACACTGACATCAGGGAGAAAATGGGGGTAACCATGGCAAACAGAAGGTACTTTTCTACAGTTACTGTCCGGTTACTGTGATGGTGCCTGGGTGTGAGTGTGATACCTAACTCACTAATCCGCCCTGATTTTGATTGATGTTGTGTGGCACGGTATGTTGCACCTCTATGCATGACATGATTTTCCAAGTTGGACTATGAGGGTTTGTACAATTAGTGTGTGTGCCACTCATAGTAGAATGTGTTCCTGTGGTGTGTTGCATGGTTGTCAGGTGTTCTTGGTTTTAATGGCATGCATTGTAATTCAGGGGGGGTGGATGTCGTTTTTGGCTTCGGTCCCAACCAGGTAAGTGTCCCAGTGCCTCGCCCCATTATTGTCACGCCCCTGTCGCAGTACCTGAGCCTCGGCTCCAGCCCATTGCAATACGTTTCTTAGCCATTTTTTTATATCTGTAGTGGCTGGTGCTTTCCATTGCATTGCTATTAGACGTTTAAAGAAGGTTCTTCAGATTCGGATTGCATGAATCCCGCAGGAATCCTCTGCATCCTTTACTTCACCTTCTTACTGAAGAAACTGCATCTGGACCCTCCAGGAACTCTACAAATTGCTACAAAGAAGCAAACACAACTTCTGCGACATTGTATCTTCAGCTCCTGCCAGCAACTTCAACTGTTTCCCGGTCATGCATCCTCAGAGGACAGCATGTCTTCAGCCTGCACCAGAAGAACTAAGGAATCTCCCTTGGGGTGAAGGAGTCACTCCCCTGCTTCAGCAGGCACCTCTCTGCATCAATGACAGGCTGTGTGGGACCCCTCTCCTGATGAGTTGCGTGGATCCTGCATTACAGGTGGTGGACTGAAGTGGTACCGACAGTCCTGACGTCCAACAGTCCAATTCTGATGGAGGTAAGAGCTTGCCTCCCCACGAAAGACAGTTCCCCGTGCACCAAGTGTTTTGCAGTTGTCAAGGCTTGTTGGCATCCTTCCGCTAAGTTCTTTGTGCACCATGCAGCTCTGGCCCCCAGCACTCTTTTCTGCGACGCACAGCTTCCTGCGTAGTTCTCTGGAGGTGTGGGAACCTTTGATGTAGTGCTGCATGGGGCTCCCTTTGCACCATCTTTGTCCCTGTGCTGTGGGACCTCTGTGTGTGCTGCCTGGTCTTCTGTGGGCTCTCTGAGTTGCTGAGAGCCCCCTCTAACTTCTCCTCCTGGGTAGAGTCCACCAGGTCCTTCCTGGTCCCGCGCAGCACCATTTTCTGCTAACTGCGAGCTTTGCAATTGACAAGCCTTGTTGGCGGAATCCAGTGACGCAAACCAGACTGCAATTATCCATCCAGCGTGGGACATCATCTGCACCAACCAGGAACCCGCATCCATCTTCTTGGGTGCAGTACTGACTGATGTTCTTCACTGGCGGTTCTTCTTTTGCACCTTCGTTGAGGTTAGCAGGGGCTCCTGTTCTCCCTGGACTCTTCTGTGCTTCTTGGACTTGGTCCCCTTCTTCCACAATTCTTCAGGTCCAAGAATCCATTGTTGGTGTGTTGCACTTTCTGCTGGTTCTTGCATAATCTTCTTTCTCGTGTTCTTGTGTGTCCTAGGAACATTACTGTGATTTACTCCTGCTTTCCCGGGCTCTTGGGTGGGTTCTATTACTTACCTTTGGTGTTTTCTAATACTCCCAGCACCCCTCTACGAACTACACTTGCCTACGTGGGAAAATTACTTTCGCATTCCACTTTCTTAGTTAATGGTTTGTGTTCCCCCTCGGCCCATTTCTAACTATTGTGATTTTCACTATTTGAACTGTTTCTAACTGTTTTTATAGCTATTTCTGCATGATAGTGTATATCATTTGTGTATTACTTACCTCCTAAGGGAGTATAGTCTGTATGGTATTTTTGGCATTTGTGCCACTAAAATAAAGTACCTTTATTTTTGTAACACTGAGTATTTTCTTTCATGTGTGTGATTACTGTGTGACTACAGTGGTATTGGATGAGCTTTGCATGTCTCCTAGATAAGCCTTGGCTGCTCAGCTACAGCTAGCCCTAGAGAGCCTGGCTTCTAGACACTGACTACATTTCACTAATAAGGGATAACTGGACCTGGTATAAGGTGTAAGTACCATAGGTACCCACTACAAACCAGGCCAGCATCCTACAGTAACGCACCTTCTAGTCAACACACCAGGCTGTCGACACAGAATAAGCACAATATACGCAAACCATCCGAAACAGAACTACTACCTATGTACAACATTAAGGAAATGAGAGAATACAAACTGCTATATGTAGCCAAGAAATGCCAAAAAAGTATTACCACTTATCTTTACCAGACACCTCAGAAGCCCAGGTCCTTCTCCCTTCCCCCAAGAACACTTGTTAACGAATATTTACAAACTCATAATGTGCACCCAATGTACTGCATCAGTTTGAAATGTTGTAATGATCAAAATAAAAAAGATTTGAAAAACAAATACTGAAAGGAGAGTAATGCCATCCTTACCTCCCTCCTCTGCTCAGCGCCATTCAGCCCGAGAGAACTCCATCGCCCATAAGCGTGGAGGGGATGCATCTTGCTCACAAGTCTGGTTAACTCTGGATGGAATTCATCTGTATGAGCACAGCCTGTATGAAGGGACACCGCGTGGTTGGATGCTTTCTCCGAGTCGAGCCTCATGAACGCACACATCTTCTTGGCGCCGCCCTACCTCTTCCTCAATCCTAGCGGAACTGTCAAGAGCCGTCTGATGCTATCCTACCGTACTCCACCTCCAACGAGACCTGCCTGGCCAGAGTGATACAAACCCTCAAACATCCATCCAATGTCTCTGATACCCTTTTGGTTACAATCTTGATGTCTGGATTTAGTGATGACCTGGGCTGGTAAAAACCTGTCTCTTCTCTTTTTGGCCGCTGCAGTATGAAGGTTACCATGACTTCCAATCAGGTGTCAGGAAGAGGGACGCTGGGAAGCCAAACTCATTCAGCATCTGAAGCAGGACTGCGGCCAAGAAGCTGCTATGTTTTTTAACATGTTTGTTCTTTCACATTGGGGTCTCCGGTAGGAGGGATATGTTGCAGATTTTCCTCCTGAGATTGCCCGGTAGCCTGGTTCTCTTGATTAGGGTACAGTGGCCACGATCAGACGCACTATCCTTCGATCACCTGGCATGAATTCTGAGGGTGGTCTCCAGAGCTGCAAGGGTTGGATTTCTAACCCTTTGATGCAAGAATTTCAGGGCAGCAGGACTGGATTAGAAAGCCAGTTGGACCAGAGCCCTGACTGACCTGCTGAGCAGTCTTGCACAGGCAGTGTTTTCATGTCACTATCAAGTTTCAGGGATGCAGTGGAAATCAAACAATCTTTTATGAATATCACATTGAAAATTAAGAAACAGGGACATATAAATTAAAATGTTTATTTTAAAACCCTCAGTCTAGTGCATTTAATATGAACCGAACCCACACAGAGTGTGAACATAAGAGCAAGTAGGCAAGTCACGGTCAGCAAAAACAAATCGAGTATTTCTAGCACTTTAAAGAGCTGCTGCTCTGAACTGGGCCAGACTGGGAACCCGAAGCCGCCCTGGCAACTTTGTCACACTTCCCCCTGGGGTGTGGGGGGAGGTGGGGTACTGCAAAACCGGCCTCCGGTAACAAAACCAGCCCCCACTGCTAAAACATATTTGGCCCCCACCCTTCCAGCCCCCCGGGAAATCACCCAATGCCACCAAGGCCAGTCCAGCCCTGACCCAGAGCTATTCAGAAACACAATGCTAACATGTAACTGAGGCGTTAAACATCAGAACTTCACTCACAAGTTTCTTGAGATGGACTGCACATCACACCTTTGATCAGTCAGTGTAACTGTTCCTTATCAGAGCTCTGCCAAGGAGTGAGGATGTCTGCATCAGTCAGACCTACCTTCAGCACACATCCCGGAGTGAGGAATCAACTCTTGACTGGCAGTAGCTGGATCTGCTGTGACCTCTGGTGAGAATGCTAGCATGAAAACCAATTCATAGGTAAGTCCTGGAGATGCTAGCATGAAAACCAATTCATAGGTATGTATTGGAGATGCTAGCATGAAAACCAATTCATAGGTAAGTCCTGGAGATGCTAGCATGAAAACCAATTCATAGGTAAGTCCTGGAGATGCTAGCATGAAAACCAATTCATAGGTATGGATTGGAGATGCTAGCATGAAAACCAATTCATAGGTAAGTATTGGAGATGCTAGCATGAAAACCAATTCATAGGTAAGTCCTGGAGATGCTAGCATGAAAACCAATCCATAGGTATGTATTGGAGATGCTAGCATGAAAACCAATTCATAGGTAAGTATTGGAGTTTGTATAGGATTTGACCATTGATTTGAGCTCATGTTTTCTAAGTAAAACAGGGCTCGGAAACAGAAAAGCATGTAAAAGGCTAAAGTAATATAACACAAAAAGGGTCTGCCTTGTCCACATGTTGACTAACAATAAAAGTCTTTGCGACTGACACAGGAAGAGGCCATAATGCACTGGCAGCATCAACGCAGGTGACCAAGAGACTCATCAGAATATAATAAAACATGTCAGCCTGTGCTGCAGGCGCGGTAATGAGATCAGCATTTCCCTGATTTCCTAAGAACTTCACACTTCAGTAAAGATAAGGGGAAGCTGAGACCAGAAAGAAAAACAGACTAAACCTGGAATGATCACAGTGTTTATGAGACACCCATAGATCAGGCCTTGGTGTCCATTCACCAAGTCCGCTCTCCTGTTATATTTAACAAACCATACTCATGCAAGGGATGTGCGATAGCCAAGAAACTCCACCCGCAACGTGGGCCACATGAGCCGATTTCTAGGGTTGGATCAAACAGGGAAATTTAAAGGAAGGAACAACCTGCCCGCGGCCATCAACCCACTGGACTGTCCACTACTCGGCTTTCACATGCAGTTGTCATCTCGGTTGTCTGTTTTCATCCCTGACATCTCCGGAGGGATCACAATAGTAAGTCCTTCCGTCACTGCCACATTCATAGCCTAGATGGTCACAAGGTAGCTTACTTAGAGTCCTTGCTTCTAAGAGGGCCCAGGACCCCCCTCCAGTGTGATCATTGTCCAAGAATATCGGTGCCCAGTCACACATGTGCTCTTTTTCCAGGAACCTGCTGATACCTTTCACTATGTCAGGAAGTCTAGAAAGTGCACCAATACGGCTCGTGTGGGGCTCGAGGGAGACCTCGGTGGAATGCAGCGTATTACAAGTCCCACGCAGCATATGGCGCGTCCACACAGCAGATGCCATTAAGAAGGGGAAGGAGTTGGGACGGATCATTCAGCTGGGAGGCGGGAGGGCGGGAAAACATGGTGCTGGGAGGGGGTGGGGTGGCAGGGGAAACTCTGGGATCAGAGGCGAGGAGGAAAAACAAAGCAAAAAGAGTGAAAAAAACTGAAAGAAAGGCAAAAAGGCACAGAAAGGCAGCAGAGAGAGAGACAAAAGGCCACTACTAGGCCACCGGGATGAGGGGCGGTGGGAGCCTGTGGGTGGATGAGGACATTGAACACACAGAGCCAGGCAGGCTCAGAGAGCGAAGGGCAGCAGCAGCAACAGGGGAGCGGGGGGAGCGATGCAAACGCTGACCAGAGCTCAGTGAAGTCGCATACCCATGCCATTGCACACACAAGTCGTCCATTCTCCAGAGCTCCTCCCTTCGGAGAGTTGTAGCCCACGCCATAATAACGGTGTTATGGGATGAGAAGGAACACTATAACGAAGCATGCCAGCTGAGGGTGGGTGAGGGTTCACGTTCTAATCAATATGATTTATTTTAATGTGAGCGACAGAGGTACACCAATGTGACAAGTCAATACTATTTGAGGAGAAGGGTGTAAGAGACTACAAGCACTCTTGTATGTGGTTCCAAATTTGCATGGAGGGAGCTGGTATTCAAGATCTTTAAATACTCCACAGCCCGGTTTGTGTTGGCTGAGTGAAACTGGCTTCATAAACAAGACTAGAGGGAAAGGGTAATATAAGGAGCAGCACAGGTGAGGGGGGATGCAGCTAACGCTTCACTGATCGTCACAGCCCATTCACAAGAGTGGGCTCAGAACAAATGGCTACTGGGCCTCGGCTATGAGGCCTGGGGTTCTTTGCCTCTGATGCCCCTGGGTACATCCTCCTATAGCTCTGCAAATTGGATCAAGTAGAACACCTTCAGCACTTGACTCCCAGCAGTAGGGTAGGCCAGCAGTCACAAGCTTCTTGGGGAGGTAGTGAGATGGTGCTTCAAGCGCAGAACTCAACAATCACCCAGCAACAATTGATTGCACCTTCCCAAGCACGCATGTGCAACCATCACTATCGCATCCCTTACTCGCCGAGGTCAGGTATGCCATTCAGCCGCACCATTCAGACAGCACACAGGTAAATGAGGTTTGAACCGCCGGGAGCAGCTCCACAGGGGCAGCAGGAATGTGAGCCACAGCAGAGACAGTATCTGACCAGACGCAGTGGGGAATCAGCGGGACGGGGAATAACACCTTTGTGTCCCTGATTCTCACTTGTCTATCCAGACGCACGCAAGCTACCAGAATCGCGTTCCAGGAGGGCAGCAGGGGACTCTTGCAATCATATGACATTTGGATGTGTATCGATCAGATAGCTGAATAGCGCCTTCATATGACACTTGGATGGGTCCTGACCTAAGCTTTGCCTGACCCTTGAATGACATGGAATGGAACAAGATACTCATCTAACCATCCAAAATATCAACCCCTAAATGCATTCGACTTAATGTATTGAACATGGGCTACTTAACACCCAACATAATTTAGCCTGGTGCCTCCTCTAGTTGTTTTAAGCATAATGCCAATTTTGCTCACATTACGTGGCCCTGTAGCTCACTACCATCCTATTTTTAATTAATTAATTAATTCATTAGTAGTTAATGTGTTATCCCAAGTTAGTGGCTGTGACATCCACAATTCCATATACCAGGCCTTTGTCCATGTTCTAAAAATGATAAGTACGATACCGCCCTGTGAAATGTATAGACCTGGCATTGCTCGTAGCAAAACGTAGTGTTACGATGAAGTGGAAAAACTACCCCCCAAACACACACACCCTGGCCAGGATCCCCTCGTGGGTGACAGTGTGCTTTACAAATACACCTAATGCTGTGCAGTGGCGCTTGATATCTGTTAAACAGCCAGAGACAGCCTTCTGCGCAGGGAGGAACCCACTGGGCTGAGGAGACTCTTCAGAGCAGACAGCCAGAGAGTCCAGACGACAACTATTTGCTGTGGATTATGGAGCATTGGCTATGTTTTATTAAAACTACTGCTAGTGGAACGCTAGGATGACATGTTGATGTTAGCGGGATGCAGTGCTACTCAATGACACATGAACAATACGTCTGTTGCAGTTCTGTGTGGTTGTCTTGAGGCTGGTCAGGGGAGGGGAGTCAGAGAAAATGTAAAGGAAGCCAATATGTAACACAACTGATTATTTACATTCTTCCCACACCACTGCGCTATCCCAGCGACTGCTGATTCACAAAACTCTGTACGCTGCCACCACCACTGTACATGATAAAACCCTGACTGGGATTCCAGATGTTCACAGTTAGGCACTCAGGGCAAGGGAACACAAATGGACACCGTGCACCAGACATTCCCACCCCAACACTAATGGTAACCCTATGAAGCACCCTGCACTTTTAGGGCTACCTACACACAGAGGAACCCAAATCCAAAGTCATGAAATACTGCACAGATTTACAAGGAAGAGCCAGAGGCCCGCCTGCATCAGGGGGTCATGTTTAAAGGCTTATCACACACTACTATAGTCAGCTGCCACCAATCCCTGGTAGTGTCAGGACCTAGTCTTTGGGGCAGTAGTCACTTATGTCTAAGTCTAACGGAGAACCACCCTGGGGGAGCCCTATAACCCACCAGAATCAAGTACTGCTTCAGTAGCAACTTAATACTGTCACTTATAACACTTATCAGGTGACTCTGTAGACAGGCCTCCTGCATAAGAAAGCTTTCTATGTGTGCTAGTATGCTAAAATTAAATGTACCTTATCAAGTGAATATTGTGCCAGGGACTTTTGACCAACGCTACAGTGTTTGCTTTTCATCCATCAGATGGTTTATTGTATAGAGATTCCTATTCTAGGATCTATAAACCTTTGACTACACAGTTTGCTAGGACATTATTTATATGGTATTTCCAGTTCTACCTGCCCTCCCTATACATATTTATTCTTTTTAAAAGTAGCAGCTCTAGCAGGACATGAAGTATGCTGTGTAAAATTACTCTATCATACGTAAGGTGATCAGGTGGCTTCATGTCCACATGGGCACCACTGTCGCCTTTTGTTCTCATTATACCAACCAGGCTGCTGGATTTGAGGTGCTAGCTTCACCTGAATTGTGGAGACCTGAGTTCGATCCCACACCATGTGACAGCTGTCGGCCCAATCTGTTTCCGGTTAGCTAGCAGAGCCTCACCTATGCCCGTGAGCAAGGGGTGATTTGTGGCAGCCGGACGCATGATATTGTGACTTCTCAGGGAAATCGTGGTGGGTCAGATCTCATCCTTTTCTCTCAGTTACATTCGGCTCACACATGCACAGACAATCAAAGGCAGGAAATGGTTCAATAAACATTTATTGAATCAGCTGTGTCCTGGATAAAAAGGCATTAACTGCAATAGCGAGGATGATAACACATACTAAGAATAAAATGGTGACAAGGAACATGAAACACAAGAAAAGTCCCACCATACTGTCACGTTGCAAGTCTTGATTCCTACCTATGCTACTAATGTAAGGATAAGCTCTACTCCACTCTTCTGGACCCCGCCCCCCCTACCGGGAAGACATCTTCCCCGTACCTGAAATAGGAAGAATCATGTTGCCTATAGAGACACCTTCCCCATACAGACTAGGGAACCGGTAATCTCAGCAAACAGCTGTAGTAAGTAAATCAGCATACAGTGGCAGTCGTCTGGCTGGAACCTCCCTCTAACGTGTAGGGGACAGAGCAATGTTTTATAATAAAACAACTAATGTTCTGAGAAAGTGTCCTGTGTGAAACCACGTGTGCTTCTGTGAAATGTTAGAGACGCAGTGTACCACTTGTGCTGACACTCCTATCTCATCTCACTCTTGGAAAAAGTACAGAACGAGAAAACTTTGTGCTGAAAAATATGAATATGTTCCTAAGCTAAGAACAAGAAGATAAAAACAAATAAAACAGCACCACGAATGTGGCCACTTTCTAAAAGAAAAAAAATGAAATAAATGAAGCATTACTAGCCTACAGGGCAGAGGCAGCAGGACTAGTCGCTAAAGTGACATGCCTGCAAGCATCACTAAAATGGCATCACCACACCACTTTTCATGCCTTGACTTTGCTTTACATAACATTATCAGGTGAATTGGTCCAATTAGCTGAATTAAAATGAACCAAGACTAAAACTCACAGAATGCGCTGATAGGTTATCCTTGCAATAACTTTTGTTGAGCTCAACTCCTATTACCTCCTGAAATAAGCCTTGACTACTCCAATAAGTGAACCAGATTTTTCTGTTCTATTGGGGTATGAGAACAGATTCACCTAATGGAGGATCTTCTAATGATCTACCAGGAGAACCAGTGGAAACCAAGTTGCTTGAAGTTTGGTTTGTTCCCAGGGTCAGATCTAGCTGCAGCTGCCTAAAGAAGGTTTCTCTTCCACCTTGAAGAGTCTGACAGCATACGGTATACAAGTGATCTCTAAACTATCAACAATTTGACAGGTCACTCCCGGTCAAATGTAGTCAGCAGCCATGTCCTTCCAGAACAAGGTGCCTTTGCCCCTGTGAACAATCAGGTTTTCTGGACACAAACCTGTGAAGTTTCAACCCACACATGGGACAAACTAACCCTGGTTAGTCGGCAGTCCCAGTTTTGTTGTATTTGCCTGAGATGTTCACCTATGAGGCTTTTACTAGAGCTGTAGAAGAATGGAATAGGTTGGGTATGACATAGAATCTGGTGTTCACCCACAAGTCTCCTACAAGTGCTGCCGGAGAAGAAGCAGAGTAGGCTAAGTTTGTGGAGAGTGTTCTCCTATAAGTGCTGCATGTTGATTTTGAAATGAGAGATGAACTCACCTAGCTAGTGGTCCGTCTGAACAAGGGAGGAGGGGACCTGATCCAGTTCACCTACTGCGATCAATGAGGATGAGTAAGAGGCGATCATCAGGTTCAAGACAAATCCTCTGGCTATGAGTCAGTGCCCTCCACTTTAAGCTGTGACTGACCAACATTGTTAACTCAGGCTTTTGACCCTAGACAAGTGGTCCTTAACCTTCTGACTTCGATGGACCCCTGCGTCATTACTGGAATCTGGAGACACACACCGAGTCATTAGTGGAAGCCGGCGACCCTGGCCTAAGCATCTTTGATCATTTGAACCACAAAACAATGCACAAAAAACACAGAAACAAACATTCTTCAAACAAATACAAAAATGATTACATTTTTATTAAATTCATAAACAAACATAAACAAGCAACATTTTAATAGGAAGGTATGAGCTTTTGTAATTCAATTGGGCCCACTCATCGTCCATAATATATTCTGTTTGATGCACTTGCACTGCTCTCACAGATCCATCTGAGGCCACTCATCGTCCATACTATATTCTGTTTGATGCGCTTGCACTGCTCCCACACATCAATCTGAGGCCACTCATCGTCCATACTATATTCTGTTTGATGCGCTTGCACTGCTCCCACAGATCCATCTGAGGCCACTCATCGTCCATACTACATCGTCCATACTATATTCTGTTTGATGCGCTTGCACTGCTCCCACAGATCCATCTGAGGCCACTCATCGTCCATACTACATCGTCCGTACTATATTCTGTTTGATGCGCTTGCACTGCTCCCACAGATCAATCTGAGGCCACTCATCGTCCATACTATATTCTGTTTGATGCGCTTGCACTGCTCCCACAGATCCATCTGAGGCCACTCATCGTCCGTACTATATTCTGTTTGATGCGCTTGCACTGCTCCCACAAATCAATCTGAGGCCACTCATCGTCCATACTATATTCTGTTTGATGCGCTTGCACTGCTCCCACACATCCATCTGAGGCCACTCATCGTCCGTACTATATTCTGTTTGATGCGCTTGCACTGCTCCCACAAATCAATCTGAGGCCACTCATCGCCCATACTATATTCTGTTTGATGCGCTTGCACTGCTCCCATACATCAATCTGAGGCCACTCATCGTCCATACTATATTCTGTTTGATGCGCTTGCACTGCTCCCACAGATCAATCTGAGGCCACTCATCGTCCATACTATATTCTGTTTGATGCGCTTGCACTGCTCCCACACATCAATCTGAGGCCACTCATCGTCCATACTATATTCTGTTTGATGCGCTTGCACTGCTCCCACAGATCCATCTGAGGCCACTCATCGTCCATACTATATTCTGTTTGATGCGCTTGCACTGCTCCCACAGATCCATCTGAGGCCACTCATCGTCCATACTATATTCTGTTTGATGCGCTTGCACTGCTCCCACAGATCCATCTGAGGCCACTCATCGTCCATACTATATTCTGTTTGATGCACCTGCACTGCTCCCACACATCAATCTGAGGCCACTCATCGTCCATACTATATTCTGTTTGATGCGCTTGCACTGCTCCCACAGATCCATCTGAGGCCACTCATCGTCCATACTATATTCTGTTTGATGCGCTTGCACTGCTCCCACAGATCCATCTGAGGCCACTCATCGTCCATACTATATTCTGTTTGATGCGCTTGCACTGCTCCCAAACATCAATCTGAGGCCACTCATCGTCCATACTATATTCTGTTTGATGCGCTTGCACTGCTCCCACACATCAATCTGAGGCCACTCATCGTCCATACTATATTCTGTTTGATGCGCTTGCACTGCTCCCACACATCAATCTGAGGCCACTCATTGTCCATACTATATTCTGTTTGATGCGCTTGCACTGCTCCCACAGATCAATCTGAGGCCACTCATCGTCCATACTATATTCTGTTTGATGCGCCTGCACTGCTCCCACAGATCCATCTGAGGCCACTCATCGTCCATACTATATTCTGTTTGATGCGCTTGCACTGCTCCCACAGATCAATCTGAGGCCACTCATCGTCCGTACTATATTCTGTTTGATGCGCTTGCACTGCTCCCATACATCAATCTAAGGCCACTCATCGTCCATACTATATTCTGTTTGATGCACTTGCACTGCTCTCACAAGTCTCGCAATCTGAGGATAGCAAGTTAATTTTCAGCCTCCAATTTCAAATTTATCACGTTTACGGAACATTAAAAAAATAAGATGTACATTGTGTGTCTCTTCTTACATACAATTTATTAATCTCTTAACATTATTTGCTTTTCTGAGCAGTCACGGATCCCCTGAGTGGCTTCACAGACCTCCATGGGCCTCTAGACCCCTGGTCTTGAATGAGCCAATCAAGATTTATTTTAGAATGAATGTACATTAATGTACATTCCATGATATTGTTACATCCATAGTTCAGAAAAATACACAAATTACAAAAATGCAAATTAACATTAGCTAATCAATTCATAAACAGTAGAAGGCAAACAAGGAACCGCTGCACAAAAAATATACCACACATCTGATGTCCACAAATTATTATAGGTTTGATGAAATATCCAAAGATAGACTAACTTAAATGGAACCCATAGTTTAAAACACCAATGGTTAAATGAAACTTGCAGAAATATATACCAGCAGCTTCCTCCAACCTATGGATTACATGAATTGTTATACTAATGATGTCAATTTATGACCTAAAACTTTCAACCTTTTCAATTCTGCTCTAGTTTCAGTATGTTTCATACTTTCTGCAAATTATTACAGAACACTTAGGCCATGTGTATTAGGAGGAAAGACATTACATATTTACAGCTTCTCACATTAGCTTTTTAAAAAACAAATGTTATTTTCATTTTAAGGACCACAATAAATTGACAAAAGCAGCTTGCAAAATGCAATTATGTTTTCCTTTTATCTGTTGCCTTAAAGTCACACAACTGGATGTCAGAGCGGCTACTCATTCTGCACATCCACACTGAAGGCTAGGGACAGATTTATCATAAATCAACAAGCTATTTAAATTAATTAATCAAACATCCCCAGTGGTCTCAGCACCGCTGGAGAAGACAATTCTTAGTGAACTCCCACCATGCCATGCAGATAGCCCTGAGGCAGGAAGAAAAAAGTTACTTACCTGTGGTAACGATCTTTCTGGTGGATACTCTTATCTGCCTGCAGATTCCTCACCTGTAGAGGTGCCAGTCTGGATCTGGAAACTTCTAACTTCTCAAATCGCCAGTAGGGGGCGTTGGTTCGCATCAGGTCCGGAAGTGGAGTCTGATGATGTCATCAAAACCATTTAGTGCACAAGGACAGCCGTTTTCATCCATTTATTTCCCCAGCTTCGAGGCCAGTAGACTGAGTAACATCGACAGAGTCATCCAGTACCAAAAAATGAATTTGGGATCTTATTAATTCACCCTTTAACAAGTCCAACAAATGTGGAGGTAGACGGGTCAATGAGGAATCTGCAGGTAGAGCATACCCCAGAAAGATTGTTACCATTAATAATTAACCTCTTGTTCTGATGGACTTGGTGGAGGGTCGGCATGCTGACAAGATGATGTCTACCACCTCTGGTGCCAGTTACACGGAGTTCAGATGTCCAGCTCAATCTCCAGGCATGAAGAAGAAGGCCTTGGAAATTGGGATGTGGCACCATTCCCGCCGACGGGGAGAGAAGGTGTAGTCTGCATGGCAGCTTCAGAAGTGGACATGTGGAGAAGTGCTGAAGGTCTTCATACCACACTCCCCTTGGCCAATCTGGGGCGGTGAGAAAGACTTGGGACCTGTCTTGGTGTAACTTCCACAGAATCCAGGAAATCAAAGGAAATGTGTAGTGCAGTTGAAAGTTCCACCTGAATTCAAAGTCTCCCCCCAGGCTCCCAGGAAAGAATACAGGAGGACACAGAACTGCTGGCATTGAGCATTTTCTGAAACAGCGAACAAGTCATCTGAGGAGTACCCCACCAGGGGAAGATGACCTGGACTAATGTCCAAAGCAGATGTCACTTATGGTTGACAAAGTAACACCAGATGAGACTGTTAGCTCTGACATTCAGGGACACTCCGCTAGGTGGCCGGTGGTGATCCAAATCCCTTGGTGGTTTGCCCAAGACCAGTCTCAATGTTTCCAGGAAAAAGAAATGAGACTCTATTCCTCCCAGCTTATTGACATAGCACATTGCTGCAGAGTTGTCTGCCAGGATCTGGACAGACTGCCCATGGATGGAAGAGACGAAGGCCTTCGGTGCCAGCTATATTGCCTGCAGTTCCAACCGACCCTGTCCTTCCAGGGACCAAACAACTCTGATCACCAGATCCTCTAGGCAAGTTCCTCACCCTGAAGTAGAAAAATACATTTCTACTGAAGCCACGACTGAACGGGGAGCAATGGCCATCTTGCAACTCAAGTTCACCTCGTTCCCCCAGTAAACCACATATGTTGCAGCACTGAGGTTATGATAGAGTCCAATAGGTTTCCCCCATACTGTAGCCTCTGCCCGCAGAGACACCACCGCAGTGCCCTCATATGTCAACGTGCATGGAGGACTAGGAGAATGCAGCAACCCATTAGACCTAGCAGTCAAAGGACCTTCAGAGCTGGGACTTTCACATTGTGTTGGAAAGAGGCAACTATTTACCCCGAAAGGCTGCCATCCTCTGAGGTGGAGGAAAGGTGTGGAGAAGAGTGGTCCCCAGTACTGACCCTATAGAGTGGAGTTGTTTGGAGGGCGTTGGATGGGATTTTGGCTCATTTGTTGAGAAATACAGGTTGAACAATTGGGCTACTCTTGACTGTAGATTAGGAGATACCGCCTCCGGTGATCCAACTTTGATTAGCCAGTAATCCAGGTATGGAAAATAGGTGTACCTGACCTTCAGAGATGGGTTGTAACCACTGCCATCATCTTTGTGAAAACTCGAGTGGTTAACTCAGATGGGAGCACAACAAACTAGTGGTGTGTAGAACCCACTACAAAATGCAGATGCTTCGGGTGCAAATGCAGGATCAGGATGTGGAGGTATGCATCCTGCTGGTCGAGTGACACCATACAGTCTCCAGCTTCCAAAGCTACATATATTTGAACTGGGTTTTGCTGTAAAGGTCAAAGACCAGGGGCTACATTTTCCTTTTAACAGCAGTCATCTTGTTGATGGTAATGAAATGCATTAAGAATCGGGACCAATCCACACGCTGCTGTTCTTTCCAACCCTAGGGACCTTACATTTTCTCAATTATTACCAGAGTATTATCGTTATTTCCTACCCAATTCTATTTTTGAAACACTTATAATACCAGACGGTGTACTAAATAATTTTTGGCCTTGGAAAAGCCCCAGTTCTGTGCACCAACTAGAGAGCAAAACACTCTTGTTGTCAAATTTATTTGTATGATATATTCAGAACTTATTGTTACTAAATTTCATTACCATTAATAAGATTGACAGGGGACTCTACTAAGCAAGAATGTCTATACTGTTATATATTGTTTGAAAATGTATACCTGAATTCATGATTTCTACATATGAGCTATGGTCTGCCTCTTGAGCTTTTCTTTTTTTGACCTTTAGTGTGGTTGGAAGGGGTGTCAACTGCGCTTCTTGTCCCCGGGCCAAGCCATGAAGAGCCTTGCCTCATGGTACTTGATGTCCTTTGGGTGCTTGCTCTGGCCGGAGTTACAGGACCAGGAGCCGTGGTTTGAACCCAGGCACGGGGGCAGGTGAATTGGGGATTTGTTAAGGACACCTGTCCTTCCCGATCCCTGCAGGGCCTGAACCCCGATCTCTTGGAAGGACATGCGGTACTACACTTGTTGGAAACATTTCTGTGAGAAAATGTAAGACTTTTTGAGAGACTGAGCTCCGGATCTGCGCAAAAAGGGTAGAAAAAAGGGTACTGATGTCCTTGTGCTGGCATGAACACTATATGGCTTCAGTGAAGTCATTGGATGCCAGCTTTGGCACCAATGCAATGCCAGGCTCCCTACTGGCAATGCAATAGCCTTTGAAGATTCCTGATCCCGACAGGCACCTGGGCATTATGCGATAAGTGAGGAATCATCGGGTAAAAGTATCCAGCAGAAGTGGTCTCTCTTTAGTCACAAGTGCTGAGATGCTTGACTCTCATTGGTTGAAAAAACCTTCAATACGAAACATGCAAGGAGGGCAGAAACTTGGCGGCATAGATGTGCTGTGCTCTGTCTGGTATTTAACAGCAAGTACACTTTCATTTCCAAGTCCTGAAAGGGTCCTCGTCCCAAACTACCACTCCCACCTGCAGGAAATCAACAGCAGGGACTTGGCACTTTGATAAAAATAATTCAGTGGATGCATTCGTTTCTACCACCTTTGGCTACTGAAGATGTTTATTTTTCTTTCCTCTCGCATGAATATTTTATTGGACAACTCCTACCTCTATACAAGACTGAGTTATAAGAACACTGTGTATTTGGCGGCTCCAAAAGCACATTTCAGATGATTCAGAAAGCTGCAATCTATCTTATTTGTGGTCTGAGGAAGCATCAACTGCATCACAAATGTTTATTCTTTACTCGCGAGGCAGCACATACTTTTTAAGTCTTTGCATTCATCCGCAGAGTTTATCAAATGAGGGTTCCTTTTTGCTTATAAACTCAAACCTGAATATCATTTGTGTTTCTTTTCTTCTCAATCCTGATTCAATTTCCAGGTTCAAGGCTCCAGAAATGTATAGCAGGGAGTTGATAGTTCTGGATTCTAGCTTCTAAGAGCTGGAATTCCTTAGTGCTAAAGATTCAGGGGGTCATTCCGACTCAGGCGGGCGGCGGTTGCCCCCCGTTTGGCGGGAACCGCCATTTGGCCGCTATGCGGCCAAAATAGCGCTGCCCCCATTCTAACCTTCCCGCTGGGCCGGCGGACGCTAACCATGTTAGCGCCCGCCGGCCCAGCGGCAAGGTGGCCTGCAACACAGAAGCCGGCTCCGAATGGAGCCAGCGGTGTTGTGGGCGTGCGACGGGTGCAGTTGCACCCGTCACGCTTTTCACTGTCTGCTAAGCAGACAGTGAAAAGCTTCATGGGGCCCTGTTAGGGGGCCCATGCACTGCCCATACCAGTGGCATGGGCAGTGCAGGGGCCCCCAGGGGCCCCAGGACACCCGTTCCCGCCAGCCTCTTCCTGGCGGTGAAAACCGCCAGAAACAGGCTGGCGGGAAGGGGGTCAGAATCCCCATGGCAGCGCTGCTTGCAGCGCTGCCCTGGCGGATTCGCCCAGCCGGGGGAAAAACGGCGGGAAACCGCCGGCCCCGGTTTTCTGACCGCGGCTTTACCGCTGCGGTCAGAATGGGCTTGGAAGCACCGCCAGCCTGTTGGCGTTGATTTCGTCATTCGCAACAGGGTCAGAATGACCCCCTCAATCTTTACTTAACTGTCAAGACTTCAGAAACTTAAGAGTTGTTTGATTTTTCCCGTGTCTGTTCGATAATGTCTTTGGAGGTGTGCTAAGCGACTGTAACTCTTTATACAGTTCCTGCACTTGAATGGTCTTTTCCAGTGTGTGTTCACTGATGTGTTTGCAGGTTTGATAATTGACTTAAACTCTTCACACATTCACTGCATCTGAATGGATTTCCCCAAGTGTGTATGTTGATGCCTTTTTTAGGAGTGCTGAGTGACTAAAGCTCTTCACACACACAGTGCAATTGAATGGTTTCTCCCCAGTGTGTGATCGTTGATGCCTTTTTAAGTGTGATAAAGTACGTAAGCTCTTTCCACAGTCATTGCACTTGAATGGCTTTTCTCCTGTGTGTATCCGCTGATGGACCCTTAATGTCGAAGATTCACTAAAACTTCTTCTACATTCGCTGCAACGGTATGGTTTTTCCCCTGTGTGTGTTCGCTGATGATTCCTTAATGTCGAAGAGTAACTAAAGCTACTTCCACATTCACTGCAATGGTACGGTTTTTGCCCTGTGTGTGTTCGCTGATGTCTTTGGAGAGCTGTTAATCGAATAAAGCTCTTCACACATTCAGTGCACTTGAATGGCCTTTCCCCTGTGTGTATTCGCTGATGTCCCCTTAATGTTGAAGATTCACTCAAACTACTTCCACATTCGCTGCAATGGTATGGTTTTTCACCTGTGTGCGTTCACTGATGTACTTGTAGAATTGATAACAGACTAAAGCTATTCACACATTCACTGCACTTGAATGGTTTATCCCCTGTGTGCGTTCGCTGATGGCTCTGTAAGTTTGATAATCGACTAAAGCTCTTCACACATTCACTGCACCTGAATGGCTTTTCCCCTGTATGTATTCGCTGATGCTCTCTTAGGAGTGTTAATCGACTAAAGCTCTTCACACTTTCACTGCATCTAAATGTTTTTTCCCCTGTGTGTGTTCGCTGATATCTTTGTAGGTCTAGTAACCGACTAAAGCTCTTCACACATTCACTGCACTTGAATGGCTTTTCCCCTGAGTGTGTTCGCTGATGAGCCAAGTGATTTGAAGAACCACTAAAGCTTCTTTCACATTCATTGCAATGGTATGGTTTTCCTCCCATGTGTGTTAGTTGATGACCTTTTAAGAGTGCTGAATGACTGACGATATTAACGCATTCATTGTATTTTTTTTCACATGTGTGCGTTTGCTGAGGGTGCTTTAGTTCTGATGACAAACAAAAGCTCTCGCTGCAGTTGTATGATTTGTCTTTCTTGGTTAGTGTCTCAGGGTCTGGTATATATTTATCTACATTCCACGACTGTGTTTCCTGATGGGCCGACATGGCCACGCTCATAATATGTGCAAGGCTTCTTTTTTAGTGATTTTGTATTTAGATTGGATAATGGTTTTGGACGCTTGCGGGTAAAGATTCACCCCCCTTCTTGTCAGTGCAAATTGGGACCGTGCTCTGTATTTTAGACGGCAGAACTCTTCTTTCCTTCGCCCTTCAGTTGTCTAGCTTCACTCCATTGGAAGGTTTGTCAGTTTTGTTGCCTTCATTTTCTAGAGGTCATTTCTTCGTCTTGTGGCGTGGAGGTGCACAGCTCAGACTCGTACATTCACTGAACTGCTCTTGTCTGCTTCTTCCAGGATCAGTTTATGTGCAGGTTTCTCAGTCGCCGACTGCACTGATGTTTTCCTGAATACTGGATCTCATCATTTCTGACCGTTTTTTCAGATTTACAATATTATCTTCATTATTCATAATCATTTTGCGCATTCAGAGCTTGTTTCCTGTTGGATGTAAAGAGATTGAAAATCACTAAATGGAAACGTAAAGGAACATGAATACAAAATATTTATCTGGTTGCAAAAGTCATTATTTCATCATTGTTGAAACTTATCAAGGGGCATTTAATCATATACAAATATTTAGCTAAAAGTTCTGTTGAGAACATTGCATCTTCTTCACTTCAGAAGAAGCGGACATTTACCAGTGTTCACAGAGTAACTTGGCAAAGGAGGGGCGCTCAGGGAGCACCCACATGCTACAGGTACAGCTTTAGGAAGGTGCACATGGACAAGATTTAATCTAAACAAGAACAGTTTGTGGAAAGAGAGATGGATGGGGACATGATGCTGTTACTTTAGTTTGAAGAAGTGTAGAAGAAAGGTAATTTTTCAAGAAGTACATAATAAAGCAAACTCCTAGGAAGTATATAAGAAAGGAAACTCTTCAGGAAGTACATAATAAAGGGCTCTTCAGGAAGTATATAACAAAGCAAACTCTACAGAAAGTATATAACAAAGGAAACTCTTAAGGAAGTATATAACCAAGTTAACTCTTCAGGAAGTATATGATAAAGGTAATTCTTCTGGAAGTATATAGCAAAGGAACCCCTGGGGGTCGTGAGTTGAGGTGGATTTTCTATCTCCATAATATTGGTTCATCTCCCTGAAACTAGTGCAGCTTCCACGGCCTCGCTCTGGCCCGGACACTTTACACAGAGAGATTCTTTAGTTCTTCCTAAAGCAGATACATTTTGGATTTTATTTTGCTTTAAGCTGCAGCTCCTTCCAGAAGGATGGGTTCACTGGAATACGTACCTTTACATCATGCACATAGACAAGGGGCACAAACAACGGCATTATCAGCCATTTAGCTCTTAATAGATTGAAGCCATCACAATCAGTAATTGACCTGACATGTCACGTAGCCAACAGATGTGTTCATATTAAACAACTGTTGCTTTTTCTTCCTTTTAAGGGTATTTGACTATGGGCCTGTCTTAGATATTGGCAGATGGGTTACTCTGTCACAATGGTGATGGACATCCTGTCTGCCGAAATCTAAATCCCGTAGGAAATAATGGGATTTCGATTTCAGCGGACTGAATATCCATTACCATTGTGACGGATTAACCCCTCCTCTAATACCTAAATTAGGCCCTTAGTGTTGTCCGTTTAGTGCCGAGGAGGCTTCTCTGTGGCTGAAAGAGCCTTTGGCAGAGCGGGAGGAGGTGTCCGTTGTTAACAGGTGAATGCAGCATTTCTGCCTTTGGGCATTTCTTATATCCATATTCACCTGATTTCCTTTCCATCACCTGTACCTCACACCCCTAAGTCTGCACATTCACTCTGCAGGCTCACTGTTAGTCAAAACGCGGGGATCAACTCAATGCTTGCACAGAGAAGACAACAGGTAACAGTCTGATAGTCAACGGCCACGGCTGGAAGTACAGGTATCACAAGCTTCATTTTTAGAAGCTCGCCCGGCTGTACCGACAGAGGAGGTGCACAGGTAGGTGCTTGTGAGGAACCAACAGAAGAAGTGCACAGGTAGTGAGACATGACGGTGCACCCAGTTCAGACTGCTGCAGTGAGGAATTCCAGTGGGTTGTAGGAATGGCAGCCTTTTTGTTACTACATTTAACTTGGCTGCTCAATAGACAAACCAAGGGAAGTAATACATAATACTCACCTCTGTGTCTTTAATATAATTGATAGCTATTGGGGACGGTGTGGTCAGCATATGGGCAATATAGCGGCTTTCCTGTGAGCTGCTCTGAGCCTGCTGCACAACATGACTGCAAACTTGGCCCCAAACGTCTCTATTAACCTCAAAAATATTTGAAGGCATTCCGCGACTGCCCTACATTGAATGATCGCCATGAAGACTTACCACAATGCTGATATGTCGGGCTAATCTGCCTGCAGCGTGCCTCCTTGGAACCCAAGATGGAGGCGCATGCGCCGAAACTGCTCTGATCACTTGGCCCGACCCGCTCAGTACGCCCGACCTACCCGGAGCCCAGCGCGCATTCTCCGGTCCCGGTGCCCAATGCGTTCATTCTGAGCCATAAGAAAAAGACCGAAGCACAGTATATGTTTGGGACCTTAGCTACCGTGTATCCCTCCGACACGGAGACCGCGCATGCAAACAGCAGATTAGGGAGGGTTTAACACAACCGCATCACTCAACCCACCTAACCTCCCCAGAATTTTGCTGAAATGGGAGTCCCTGGACCCCATCGACAGAGAAATTGCGCTCGCAAGCCTTGGATAGAAACAAGACGGGAGGGCTTCAAGCACACAGCCTGCCCCACACTCCTGACCTGCCCAGAGCATCTGGATACATGAGGAAGGTGCTCCCAACCTTCCCCCCAGCAAGTGAAGGATCGGACTGTAAGTTTAAAAAAAAAAAACATGTAATAAACAACCTGCAGGATTTGTGTATCTAAGACCTATTTACAATGAATGCCTAGAACATATAAAAAGGACAGAGCATGACCCAGTTCCGTTGATTTGGCCTCGAGGTGTATGCTCACATAACGAAGTTCTGACATCCTCTACTGTGTCTACTCACTGCATATCGCATCTAACTATCGCGCCCTGACAGCGCTGAGCCACCATCGCTACTTATGGTTTATTTATGATCTAAGCGGGCCAGTAAAGACTTAGAGGCAGATGTAAGGAAAGTGGCGCTGCACCCATTTTGATTTTTACAAAATCCCCGGAATCGGCTTTATTGGAAATCCTCTCTATTGTCAATCAATTTACCCAATACTCCGGATACTCCCTGAACAAAGACAAAACAGAGATCCTTCCTCTTAATATCCACTGTCATCCGTCGGTAATTGGTTCTTCTAATTTCCAATGGAAATCCTCCATTAAGTACCTTGGTATTTGGTTTTCCAATAATCTCGAAGAATCAGTCACATCCAATTAATATAAAACCCTAGCCAAAATGAAGGAACTACTAGCAACATGATCCCCGAAACACATATCTTGGTGGGGCAGGATGGAGACCATTACAATGATGGTGTAGGAAAGTACCATCTTGCCTGGCATGTGACCCCCATATTTCACTGTATATATGTTGTTTTAGTCTATGTGTCACTGGGACCCTGCCAGCCAGGGCCCCAGTGCTCATAAGTATGTGCCCTGTATGTGTTCCCTGTGTGATGACTAACTGTCTCACTGAGGCTCTGCTAACCAGAACCTCAGTGGTTATGCTCTCTCTGCTTTCCAGATTTGTCACTAACAGGCTAGTGACCAATTTCACCAATTTACATTGGCATACTGGTACACCCATATAATTCCCTAGTATATGGTACTGAGGTACCCAGGGTATTGGGGTTCCAGGAGATCCCTATGGGCTGCAGCATTTCTTTTGCCACCCATAGGGAGCTCTGACAATTCTTACACAGGCCTGCCAGTGCAGCCTTAGTGAAATAACGTCCACGTTATTTCACAGCCATTTACCACTGCACTTAAGTAACTTACAAGTCACCTATATGTCTAACCTTCACCTGGTGAAGGTTGGGTGCAAAGTTACTTAGTGTGAGGGCACCCTGGCGCTAGCCAAGGTGCCCCCACATCGTTCAGGGCAAATTCCCCGGACTTTGTAAGTGCAGGGACACCATTTCACGCGTGCACTGTACATAGGTCACTACCTATGTACAGCGTCACAATGGTAACTCCGAACATGGCCATGTAACATGTCTAAGATCATGGAATTGTCACCCCAATGCCCTTCTGGCATTGGGGAGACGATTCCATGGTCCCCCGGGTCTCTAGCAAAGAACCCGGGTACTGCCAAACTGCCTTTCCGGGGTTTCACTGTAGCTGCTGCTGCTGCCAAGCCTTCAGACAGGTTTCTGCCCTCTTGGGGTCCAGGCAGCCCTGGCCCAGGAAGGCAGAATAAAGGATTTCCTCTGAGAGAGGGTATGACACCCTCTCCCTTTGGAAATAGGTGTGATGGCTGGGGAGGAGTAGCCTCCCCCAGCCTCTGGAAATGCTTTGATGGGCACAGATGCTGCCCATCTCTGCATAAGCCAGTCTACACCGGCTTAGGGATCACCCAGCCCTGCTCTGGCGCGAAACTGGACAAAGGAAAGGGGAGTGACCACTCCCCTGACCTACACCTCCCAGGGGAGGTGCCCAGAGCTCCTCCAGTGTGTCCCAGACCTCTGCCATCTTGAAAACAGAGGTGTTGTTGGCACACTGGACTTCTCTGAGTGGCCAGTGCCAGCAGGTGACGTCAGAGACTCCTTCTGATAGGCTCTTACCTTTCTTACTAGCCTATCCTCCTTCCTAGGTAGCCAAACCTCCTTTTCTGGCTATTTAGGGTCTCTGCTTTGGGGAATTCTTCAGATACCGAATGCAAGAGCTCACCAGAGTTCCTCTGCATTTCCCTCTTCACCTTCTGCCAAAGGATCGACCGCTGACTGCTCAGGACGCCTGCAAAACCGCAACAAAGTAGCAAAGACGACTACTGCAACCTTGTATCGCTTTATCCTGCCGGCTTTCTCGCCTGTTTCCTGGTGGTGCATGCTCTGGGGGTAGCCTGCCTCCTTCTTGCACCAGGAGCTCTGAAGAAATCTCCTGTGGGTCGACGGAATCTTCCCCCTGCAACCGCAGACAACAAAAGACTGCATCACTGGTCCTCTGGGTCCCCTCTCAGCACTACGAGCGTGGTCCCTGGAACTCAGCAACTCTGTCCAAGTGACTCCCACAGTCCAGTGACTCTTCAGTCCAATTTTGGTGGAGGTAAGTCCTTGCCTCCCCACGCTAGACTGCATTGCTGGGTACCGCGTGATTTGCAGCTGCTCCGGATCCTGTGCACTCTTCCAGGATTTCCTTTGTGCACAGCCAAGCCTGGGTCCCCGACACTCTAACCTGCAGTGCACAACCTTCTGAGTTGTGCTCCGGCGTCGTGGGACTTCCTTTTCTGACTTCGGGTAGACTCCGGTTCACTCCTCTTCTAAGTGCCTGATCCGGTACTTCTGCGGGTGCTGCCTGCTTCTGTGAGGGCTCCTTGACTTGCTGGGCGCCCCCTCTGTCTCCTCATCCAAGTGGCGACATCCTGGTCCCTCCTGGGCCACAGCAGCATCCAAAAAGCCTAACCGCGACCCTTGCAGCTAGCAAGGCTTGTTTGCAGTCTTTCTGCATGGGAACACCTCTGCAAGCTTCTTCACGATGTGGGACATCCATCCTCCAAAGGGGAAGTTCCTAGTCCTCTTCGTTCTTGCAAAACACCAAGGGCCGTATTTATACTCCGTTTGCGCCAAATTTGCGTCGTTTTTTTCGACGCAAATTCGACGCTAAACTAACGCCAACTAACGCCATATTTATACTATGGCGTTAGAGGCGTATAGCGCCAAAGTTCCCGGAATGTGCGTCATTTTTTAGCGTGAACCCCTTCCTTGCGTTAATGATATGCAAGGGAGGCGTTCCCGTCTAAAAAATGACTCCCAGGCCTTTACGTGGTATTTATACTCCCGGGCAAAAGAGACGCCCGGGAGTGGGCGTGGCTAAAAACGGCGCATTTGCGCCGCTTTTTAACGCCTGGGTCAGGCATGGCGTTAAGGGACAAGTGGGCTCAAAATGAGCCCAGAGTGCCCTCCCCTGCCCCCAGGGACCCCCCCTGCCACCCTTGCCCACCCCAGGAGGACACCCAAGGCTGGAGGGACCCACCCCAGGGACATTCAGGTAAGTTCAGGTAAGTATTTTTTTTTTTTTTTTAATAATTTTTTTTGTGGCATAGGGGGGCCTGATTTGTGCCCCCCTACATGCCACTATGCCCAATGACCATGCCCAGGGGACAGAAGTCCCCTGGGCATGGCCATTGGGCAAGGGGGCATGACTCCTATCTTTACAATGATAGGAGTCATGTTGATGGGGGATGGGCGTCGAAAATAAATGGCGCAAGTCGGGTTACGATGATTTTTTCGACGTAACCTGACTTGCCCCATTTTAAGACGCCCATGCGCCATTTTCCCCCTACGCCGGCGCTGCCTGGTGTACGTGGTTTTTCTCGCGCACACCAGGCAGCGCCGGTCTGCTTGCGCCGGCTAACGCCATTCAATAAATACGGCGCCCGCATGGCGCTTCAGAATGGCGTTAGCCGGCGCAAAACTTTTTGACGCTAAACTGCGTTAGCGCAGTTTAGCGTCAAAAAGTATAAATATGGGCCCAAGCTTCTTCCATCCAGTGGCAGCTTCCTTGTACCCTCAGCTGGCATTTCCTGGGCTCCTGCCCACTTTCGACACAGTCGCGACTCTTGGACTTGGTCCCCTTGTCTTACAGGTACTCAGGTCCGGAAATCCACTGTTGTTGCATTGCTGGTGTTGGTTTTCCTTGCAGAATCCCCCTATCACGATTTCTGTGCTCTCTGGGGGTTGTAGGTTCACTTTACACCTACCTTACAGGGTCTTGGGGTGGGCTATTTTTCTAACCCTCAGTTTTTTCTTACAGTCCCAGTGACCCTCTACAAGGTCACATAGGTTTGGGGTCCATTCGTAGTTCGCATTCCACTTTTGGAGTATATGGTTTGTGTTGCCCCTATACCTATGTGCTCCTATTGCAATCTATTGTAACTTTATACTGCTTGCATTACTTCCGTTTGCTATTACTGCATACTTTTGGTATTTTGTACATATATCTTGTGTATATTTGTCATCCTCATACTGAGGGTACTCACTGAGATACTTTTGGGATATTGGGGGTTATTCCAACTTTGGAGGAGGTGTTAATCCGTCCTAAAAGTGACGGATATACCACCAGCCGTATTACGAGTTCCATAGGATATAATGGACTCGTAATACGGCTGGTGGTATATCCGTCACTTAACCGTCACTTTTAGGACGGATTAACACCTCCTCCAAAGTTGGAATAACCCCCATTGTCATAAAAATAAAGTACCTTTATTTTTTAGTATATCTGTGTATTGAGTTTTCTTATGATATTGTGCATATGACACAAGTGGTATAGTAGGAGCTTTGTATGTCTCCTAGTTCAGCCTAGGCTGCTCTGCTATAGCTACCTTCTATCAGCCTAAGCTGCTAGAAACACCTCTTCTACACTAATAAGGGATAACTGGACCTGGCACAAGGTGTAAGTACCTCTGGTACCCACTACAAGCCAGGCGAGCTTTCTACACTGGTTGTGCAGCAGTGGGATAAGTACTTGTAACTACTTACCACTTTGTCATTTTGTACTTTTCATAAGAGAAAAATATACAAAACAAGTTGTGTATGTACACCTAACCAAAAGGTTTTGCCTTTCTTCTCTTACACTTTCTGCTAAGTGCTGAAAAGTACTCCTAAACTTTCTAAAAGTTTCAAAAAGTTTGAAAATGTTTTTTTTCTTGTTCTTTAAAAAAGTCCTGAAACTTTTTCTCTCTTCTCGCTGTCTCTAAACCTTCTTCTATCATCTCTGATGTAGGAACTTCTCTTAAAATGGTCAATATAACATATGACAATCTTAACTTTAAGAGCCTAAGGAGTCTCTGCATTGATAGAGGTTTAGCGGTAGGAAAGAACCCTTCTAGAGAATTTCTGTTTAACATGCTCATTGAGAATGATAAGTCCCTAACTGGCACTTCAACTGAGAAGTTAGTAGATAGCTCACACTCTGACTCAGGGGAACCCCTTGAGGGAGGTGTGCATGGTCCTCTTCCAAATCTGCCCCTTAGCAGAGCTCCTAGCAATGCTGGTAGTAATAGAAGCCCTCATCATAGTAGAAATGCTTTTGTTCCTGAACGCCAGGTTGTTAGAGTGCAAACTGTTAGGGACAGGTCTCCCTCTGTTAATTCCAACATATCCTCAGTGTCCAAGCATTCCCAACCCACCCACCCTGAAGACAACATGTTAGAAAGGGAACTCAAAATGTTGAGACTGGAAGAGACCAGACTGAAGCTTAAACAGCAACAGCTGGCTTTAGACAGGGAATCCCTAGACCTGGAGAAGGAGAGACAGAGGTTGGGGTTAGGACCCCCTGGTGGCAGCAGCAGTATTCCTGATAGTAATCCTGTTAGAGAGCATGATTCCAGGAATCTGCACAAGATAGTTCCCCCTTACAAGGAGGGGGATGACATTAACAAGTGGTTTGCTGCACTTAAGAGGGCCTGTATGGTATAGGGGGTCCCTCAAAGGCAGTGGGCTGCTATTCTATGGCTATCTTTCAATAGAAAGGGTAGGGATAGGCTCCTTACTGTTAGAGAAAGTGATGCCAATAATTTTGCAGTTTTGAAGGATGCACTCTTGGATGGATTTGGCTTAACCACTGAACAATACAGGATTAAGTTCAGAGACACCAGAAAAGAGTCCTCACAAGACTGGATATACTTTGTTGACTGTTCAGTGAAGGCCTTGGAGGGGTGGTTACATGGCAGTAAAGTTTCTGACTATGAAAGCCTGTATAATCTTATTCTGAGAGAGCATATTCTGAATAACTGTGTGTCTGACTTGTTACACCAATATCTAGTGGACTCAGATCAGACCTCTCCCCAAGAATTGTGAAAGAAGGCAGACAAATGGGTCAGAACAAGAGTGAAAAGAAAAGTTCATACAGGGGGTGACAAGGATGGCAAGAAGAAGGATGGTAAGTCTTCTGACAAGGTTGGGGACTAATCTAAAAATGAGTCTTCATCAGGCCCACAAAAACACTCTGGTGGGGGTGTTGGGTCCAAATCCTCTTCTAATCAAGTAAAGAAACCATGGTGCTATTTATGTAAAGTAAAAGGCCATTGGACAACTGATGCCAGTTGTCCAAAGAAAAACACAAACCTCCCACTACCACAACCCCTACTGCAACCTCTAGTGCCCCTAGTAAAAGCAGTGGTGGTTGGAGCAAACCTACTAATAGCCAATCCAAGGGAGTAGCTGGGCTCACTTTTGGTAATTTAGTTGGGGTTGGTCTTGTTAGGGAGACCACAGAGGCTGTGTTAGTCTCTGAAGGTGCCATTGATTTGGCCACCTTGGTTGCTTGTCCCCTTAATATGGATAAGTACAAGCAACTTCCCCTAATCAATGGTGTTGAGGTTCAGGCCTACAGGGACACAGGTGCCAGTGCTACCATGGTAATAGAGAAACTGGTACACCCTGAACAACACCTAGTTGGTCACCAGTACCAAGTGACAGATGCTCATAACAACACTCTTAGCCACCAGATGGCTGTTGTGAATCTCAACTGGGGGGGGGGGGGTTACTGGTCCAAAGAAAGTTGTGGTTGCCTCAGGTTTACCTGTAGAGTGTCTACTAGGAAATGATTTAGAGACATCAGCTTGGGCAGAAGTGGAGTTGGAGGATCATGCAGCAATGCTGGGCCTTCCTGGGCATATTTTTGCTTTGACAAGGGCTCACCACGAAAAGCAAAAGGGACAGGGTGACTTGGATCCTGGAACAATGGACCAAGTGCTCCCTAAAGCTAGGGGTAGCAAGGGTAAATCCCTACACATTGTCCCTCCCTCTACAGATGATTCAACTTCTGAGGAAGAAGAGTTTCCTCCCTGTGCAGAACCTTCACCAGAGGAGCTGGCAGCAGACACTGCTGAGCTTTTGGGTGGAGGGGGGCCTGCCAGGGAAGAGCTGAGTGTGGCACAGCAATCCTGTCCCACATTAGAGGGTCTCGGACAGCAAGCTGTCAAGAAGCAAAATGGGGATGTCAGTGACTCACATAGAGTTTACTGGGAGGACAACCTCTTGTACACAGAGGCAAGGGACCCAAAACCTAGAGCAGCCAGGAGATTGGTCATTCCCCTGCAGTACAGAGAGTTCCTCCTAACTCTGGCACATGACATTCCCTTGGCTGGGGATTTGGGCCAAATTAAAACATGGGAAAGGCGTGTCCCCCTGTTTCACTGGCCTAGGATGTCAGAGGACACAAAAGATTTTTGTAAGTCTTGCGTGACCTGCCAAGCCAGTGGCAAGACTGGTGGCTCTCCAAAGGCTCCCCTTATTCCACTACCTGTGGTTGGGGTTCCCTTTGAAAGGGTAGGGGTTGACATAGTTGGCCCCCTTGACCCTCCTACTGCTTCAGGCAATAGGTTTATCCTAGTGGTAGTGGACCATGCCACAAGATATCCTGAAGCTATTCCTCTAAGGACCACTACAGCACCTGCAGTGGCAAAAGCCCTCCTGGGAATCTTTTCCAGGGTGGGTTTTCCAAAAGAGGTTGTATCAGACAGGGGTAGCAACTTTATGTCTGCATACTTGAAGGTTATGTGAAAGAAATGTGGTGTAACCTACAAATTCACCACACCTTATCATCCACAAACAAATGGACTGGTAGAGAAGCTTAATACAACTCTCAAAGGAATGATAATGGGACTCCCTGAAAAACTCAGGAGATGGGATGTCCTGTTACCTTGCCTCCTTTTTGCTTACAGGGAGGTATCCCAGAAAGGAGTGGGCTTCAGCCCCTTTGAACTCCTCTTTGGGCACCCTGTAAGAGGTCCACTAACACTTGTAAAGGAGGGTTGGGAACAATCTTTAAAAGCTCCTAAGCAAGATATAGTGGACTATGTACTTGGCCTAAGATCCAGAATGGTGGAGTACATGAAAAAGGCCAGTAAAAACCTTCAGGCCAGCCAAGAGCTCCAAAAGCAATGGCATGACCAGAAGGCTGTTCTGATTCAGTACCAACCAGGACAGAAGGTGTGGGTATTGGAGCCTGTGGCCCCAAGAGCACTCCAAGACAAATGGGGTGGACCCCATCTCATTGTTGAAAAGAAGGGCGAGGTCACCTACTTGGTTGACCTAGGCACTGCCAGGAGTCCCCTTAGGGTGCTCCATGTCAACCGCCTAAAACCCTACTATGACGGGGCTGATCTCACCCTGCTCATGGCAACAGATGAGGGACAGGAAGAAGAGAGTGACCCTCTCCCTGATCTCTTCTCTTCCACAGAAGAGATTGCTCTGGTAGAAGGTGTAGTTTTGGCAGACTGTCTTACTGCTGAGCAGAAGACAACTGCATAAATCTCCTAGGTCAGTTTTCTGAACTCTTTTCAACTGTGCCAGGCACCACATCTTGGTGTGAACACACAATTGATACTGGAGACAGCATGCCTGTCAAGAGTAAAATCTATAGGCAGCCTGACCATGCCAGGGACTGCATAAAGCAAGAAGTTCAGAAAATGCTTGACTTAGGAGTGGTTGAACATTCTGAAAGCCCATGGGCCTCTCCTGTGGTGCTTGTACCAAAGGCTCACTCAAAATATGGAAAAAGGGAGATGAGGTTTTGTGTAGATTACAGAGGTCTCAACCAGGTAACAAAAACTGATGCTCACCCTATACCCAGGGCAGATGAGTTCATAGATATACTGGCATCTGCCAAGTATCTAAGCACCTTTGATTTGACTGCAGGGTATTGGCAGATCAAATTATCAGAGGATGCTAAAGCAAAAACTGCATTTTCGACTATTGGAGGGCACTACCATTTCACAGTAATGCCCTTTGGTTTGAAAAATGCACCTGCCACTTTTCATAGGTTGGTGAATACAGTCCTGCAAGGGTTGGAGGCTTTTAGTGCAGCATATCTGGACGATATAGCTGTCTTTAGCTTCACCTGGGATGATCACCTGGTCCACCTATGGAAAGTTTTGGAGGGCCTGCAAAAGGCAGGCCTCACTATCAAGGCTTCAAAGTGCCAGATAGGGCAGGGGAAAGTGGTTTATCTGGGACACCTGGTAGGTGGAGAACAGAATGCACCACTTCAGGGGGAAATCCAGACAATCATGGATTGGGTTCCCCCTACAACACAGACCCAGGTGAGAGCCTTCCTAAGCCTCACTGGGTATTACCGGAGATTCATTAAAAACTATGGCTCCATTGCAGCCCCACTTAATGATCTCACTAGCAAGAAGATGCCTAAAAAGGTATTGTGGACAGCTAGCTGTCAGAAAGCTTTTGATGAGCTCAAACAGGCCATGTGCACTGCACCTGTCCTAAAAAGCCCATGTTACTCCAAGAAATTCATTGTTCAAACTGATGTACTAGCCAAGGTGCACCCACATCGTTCAGGGCAAATTCCCAGGACTTTGTGAGTGCGGGGACACCATTACACACGTGCACTGTACATAGGTCACTACCTATGTACAGCGTCACAATGGTAACTCCGAACATGGCCATGTAACATGTCTAAGATTATGGAATTGTCCCCCCAGTACCATTCTGGTATTGGGGGGACAATTCCATGATTCCCGGGTCTCTAGCACAGAACCCGGGTACTGCCAAACTGCCTTTCTGGGGTTTCCACGGCAGCTGCTGCTGCTGCCAAACCCTCAGACAGGATTCTGCCCTCCTGGGCTCCAGGCAGCCCTGGCCCAGGAAGGCAGAACAAAGGATTTCCTCTGAGAGAGGGTGTTACACCCTCTCCCTTTGGAAATAGGTGTGAAGGGCTGGGAGGAGTAGCCTTCCCCAGCCTCTGGAAATGCTTTGATGGGCACAGATGGTGCCCATCTCTGCATAAGCCAGTCTACACCGGTTCAGGGATCCCCCAGCCCTGCTCTGGCATGAAACTGGACAAAGGAAAGGGGAGTGACCACTCACCTGACCATTACCTCCCAGGGGAGGTGCCCAAAGCTCCTCCAGTGTGTCCCAGACCTCTGCCATCTTGGAAACAGAGGTGTTGGGGGCACACTGGACTGCTCTGAGTGGCCAGAAGGTGACGTCAGAGTCCCCATCTGATAGGCTCTTACCTCTCTTGGTAGCCAATCCTACTTTCTTGGTAGCCAAACCTCCTTTTCTGGCTATTTAGGGTCTCTCATCTGGGGAATTCTTCAGATAACGAAGGCAAGAGCTCACCAGAGTTTCTGTGCATCTCCCTCTTCGACTTCTACGAAGGATCGACCGCTGACCGCTCCAGGATGCCTGCAAAACCAAAACAAAGTACCAAGACGACTACCAGCAACATTGTAGCATCTCATCCTGCCGGCTTTCTCGACTGTTTCCTGGTTGTGCATGCTCTGGGCGTCACCTGCCTTCCCCCTGCACCAGAAGCCAAGAAGAAATCTCCTGTGGGTCGACGGAATCTTCCCACTGCTAACGCAGGCACCAAAAGACTGCATCACCGGTCCTCTAGGTCCCCTCTCATCCTGACGAGCGTGGTCCCTGGAACACAGGAACTCTATCCAAGTGACTCCCACTGTCCAGTGATCCCTCAGTCCAAGTTTGGTGGAGGTAAGTCCTTGCCTCCCCACACTAGACTGCAAACCTGTGTACTGCGTGATTTGCAGCTGCTCCGGCTCCTGTGCACTCTTCCAGGATTTCTTTCGTGCACATCCCAGCCTGGGTCCCCAGTACTACGTCTTGCAGTGCTCAACCCTCTGAGTTGGCCTCCGACGTCGTGGGACCCTCCTTTGTAACTCTGCGTGGACTCCGGTTTACAAATCTTCTAAGTGCCTGTTCGGGTACTTCTGCGGATGCTGTCTGTTTCTGTAGGGGCTCTCTGAGTTGGTGAGCGCCACCCTCTGTCTTCTCCTCTAAGGGCCGATGTCCTGGTCCTTCCTGGTCCCCAGCAGCACCCAAAAACCTCTGCTGCGACCCTTGCAGCTAGCAAGGCTTGTTTGCGGTATTTCTGCGTGGGAACACTTTGTTGTAATCAAATGACACCAGGAACAACGATGTCCTTAAGCAAGTAACCTTTATTGGAGCACTCACACACGCTCCTAACGAACAAAACGCTTCTGATCGTAAGCCGACAGAAAACGTTCCATTCACAAGATTCTAAAATCTAAATTCACTATTACACATCTCCTTCTTTTCAAACAAACAAGATGAAATAAACAAGTGAATAAAACCAAACAAATAAAAAATAAAAACTGCCTTAAACTTTGTAATATACGTTCTTAAAACCTCGTAATATAATTTTTTTTTTTTTTTTTTTTTAAACCCTAAATAAAAGATGTCTAATACATTAAGTAATCATTGTATTTGTTTGGCAATTTTTTATGTCTGCTGGCCCTGACACCAAACTCATTCATATTAACATTTGAAGAACTATATTCTTCACGATGACCCAACAAAGTATTGTCGGTATAACCTGTTCTACTGTTTGAATAAGCCTTGAATGATTCACACCCAAAATCAGGATCAGATAGATGACTTAACTTGTGACAGCCTTCAAAGTTTACACGTGCTAATCTGGAACAATGCCACCATGAACCATTACTCAACATAGCTGAAGACCTCCCAACCCTAATAACTTTCCAAGGTTTTGAATACTTTGATTCTCCCTTTCTGACATGTGTGGGAAGCTTGATCTTAACCCAATCATCAACATTTAAACTTAGACTCCTTTGTCCATTTTCCTTGCAATTATTTTTGTTCCTAAACTCAACATTCACCTTGGCCTCATTGTATATCCTATTCATATCATAAATCTGTACATTGTTTTGCAACCAAGATGGATTTAGACCTAGTCTTGGTTTCCTTCCTTTCAACATCAAAAACAGTGAAAATTTAGTTAAAGAATGAGGTGTACAGTGATAAGACCAAATCATTTGTGCAACATGTTCCTTAACATTAATCTTAGCATTTAGAGCCAGTTGCACTGCCTCTACTAAAGTTCTATTGAATCTTTCAACTAAACCGTTCATATTGGGTGCATATAAAGCAGTTCGTTTATGTTTAACCCCTAAATTAGACAAGAAATCTTGTAATTTAGAAGAAGTAAACTGTGTACCATTGTCAGTAGTGATACTATCAGGATAACCTTCTTTTCTGAAACAATTGTTTAGAAACTCAATTACCTCATCAGTACTGGGTCGCTCAATCCACTTATACTCAACCCATTTGGAGAAATAATCAATAATAACCACTATATACACTTTTTCCAAACTAATCCCTTCATAAGGACCAAGTAAATCCATAGCTAAATCCTTCCATGGTTGTTCTGGAAAAGGTAATACATTAACCTCAGTTTTCTGTGTCTTCAAAACTTTATCAGAATCCTGACACAACAAACAATTCTTAATGAAAACAACTACCTCTGAATCCATGTACGGCCACCAAAACTGATCTCTCAATTTTTTAATAGTTCCAGATTGTCCTAAATGTCCAATATGAGCTATAGAAATCAACTTTCTTCTTATTTCTGTAGGAGGTACAAAACATTCACCCTTAAGTAACAAATCATTTTCTATGGACAATTCATTTCTAACTTTCCAGAAAACTTGTAAATCCTTTGTTAAAGATTTCTCTTGTGGCCAACCTTTTATGATAAAACCCTTCACAATTCCAAGAACTTCATCTTTGTCATATGCTGAAACCCATTCTTTTTCTGAAATGACTTCACAAATTGACACTACTGCATCTCTCACACTTGCAACAACACATTCTTCAATCACTTCAGAATCTGTAGACATTTCCTTACTGCCAGATAATCTCGAAAAACAATCCGCTCTGGTATTCCGTGTACCTGGCAAATAAGACACAGTAAAATTGTATTCATACAATTTTGCTAAAATACGTATGAGTCTTGAAGACGCTCTACCCATGCCATTTTTAGATAATAAAGAAATCAGTGGTTTATGATCAGTTCTCAATTTGAAATGTTTCCCCCATATATATATTTTAAAGTGTTCAACGGACCACGCACAGGCAAGTGCCTCACGTTCAATAGTTGAATACCTACACTCAGCTTCAGACAATGCCCTAGAACCAAAAGCAATGGTTTGTTCAACATTCCCTTTGACTTGAGTTAATACTGCTCCTAATCCTGTTGAACTTGCATCCACAGTAATAACATTTACTGCATCACCAGAATATGGAGAAAGTGGTTTCGAATTTACAATAGACTTCTTTAACTTGTTGAAAGCATCAACCTGATCATTAGACCACCTAAATGTTTCATTTTTCTTAAGTAATACACGTAAAGGCATAGCTAAATCGCTAAAATTTTTGACAAATTTAGCATAGTACTCACATAGGCCTAAAAAGGAATGAACCTGGTCTTTGTTTCTGGGTTCCTCAATGTTTTGTATCACCTGTAGAGAATTCTTAATAGGTGTGATACCTTTTCCTGAAATAGAATGACCTAAATAGTCTATTTCATTAGTTAACAATGTACACTTGTCGAATTGAATCGTCATACCCCTATCACTAAGGATTGACAACACCTTGTCCAACTTCGTATAGTGTTCCTCTTTTGTAGCTGTGTAGATCAAAATATCATCCTGAAAAGCAATGACATTCCCAACATCCTTAAATACACAATGCATCAATTTTTGAAAAACAGAAGCAGCTGATGCCAAACCAAAAGGCATGCGTTTATATTGAAAAGCACCATCTGGAGTAATAAAAGTGGTAATGCAACGAGATTCGGGAGTTAACTCTACTTGGTGGTATGCTGCCTTCAGATCAATCTTTGAAAAAAATTTAGAACCCTCTAACTTTGTGAAAAGCTCTTGAATGCGTGGAAGTGGAAAACAATCCACCAAAATTTGCTTGTTCACAGATCTTAAATCAGCACACAAACGCAAATCTCCTGATTTTTTCCGCACCAGAACAATTGGTGAAACCCATTCTGCAGCATCAACAGGCTCAATAATATCCTCCTTACACATTCTGACTAACATCTCAGATAACTCCTTACTGACCGACAGTGGAACATGCCTTAATTTGTGTTTGATAGGAACAGCATTTTTTTTAAGTTGAATGTGATGTGAAAATCCTGTCACCTTACCTAACTCTTTGCTAAACAAATTTTTAAATTTGTCTAATAACAACTCCAACTTATCTGTACTTGTGTTCAAAACTTGGACAGACTGTATATTATCAGACAGATACACTGGGTTCTTGGCATTTGGATTAAGCACCATTCCCATTTTCTTTTGATGACGCCAACCAATAACATGTAACCCATCAATGGCAACATATACTTTTCCAATAATTGACCTGTTTAAAAATTTGATATCCGCTATGAAAAATCCAAGCATATCAATCTCTTTGCCCCCAAAACCATATACTTTGACATCATTTTAACTTTTTATCATCCCAGTTTTCATTAAAAAACTGATCTGATAAGATAGTATATGGTGATCCAGAATCTGCCAAAACTTTCACATTCAATCCATCAATGACGATTTCACAATCAGGTGGAATATAGGGTTCTTTGTCAATTTTAGTGCAGTTAATACCCTTCCTGGTCTTTTCTGTATCAAACTTATTTGTGCATGAAACCTTTTCCTTAAGACTGAGAACGAAATGATCTTCCATCTCGTTATCACACTTTGATTCCTCCAGCGTGGATATTCTTCTGTTGGCTACCGATCTGCAAACATTGCCAAAATGACCAATCTTCTTGCACTTGAAACATTCTTTGCCTTTGGCTGGGCAAAACTTGAATTGAGATGCATGTGTTTTGGAACCACACTTATCACAAAATGTCTTACTAACATTGTATCCTGAAATTTGTTTGTTAATACTGACTTGTTTTCCTTTAGAACATTTTCCTTTGTTACTAGCCTCATATTTCTCTGTATCATTTAAAGCTACAGCTGCAATCTCTTTGTTAATGTCATCCACATTAATGGCTTTGAAAGATTTTATTGTACATTCAACACTCTTAGCCGTGTCAATTGCTTCTCTCAAAGTGGGATTGCGTTGTCTAAGCAATTGTTCCTGAATCTTTTTATTCGAACAGAAAATAATTAACTGATCTCTAATATAAATATCCGCTGTTTCTCCAAATTCACAGTCTGCAGCCAAAATTCGTAAAGCAGAAATATAGGAGTCAACTGACTCATTAAGTTGTTGATGACGTGTGAAAAACTTATACCTTTCCATAACAATGTGTGGTTCCTCTGAAAACCTTTTTTTAAACCTATCTACAGCTTCTGAAAAACAGTCATAATCTCTAGCGTCTGTGCCAGATGATGGTAAAACTGGAGGTAGATGCTTAAAGATGTCTTCAGCTTCCAAGCCAATTAAGTTGAGTAGTAACGCTTTTTTCTGTGTGATTCAAAAGAATCTCCATTAATTGCCAACATGTAGTTTTTAAAATGTCTGAACCATTTTTCCCATTTCATAGTAGCCTCATTAGCAGAGTTTAAAAATGGCGGAGGAGGATTACCACAAATGTTATTCATTATGACTGAATAGTCAAGGATAGAAAATATAAATGAGAGTTTTTCTTCTTGTTTTATTTTTAAACTGCGATAATGTGCCTTTAAATTCACTTTGAAATTGCAAAAAAAAACAAAAAAAACTTGTTAACCTAAGATGGCCGCCGATTCATGACGTTGTTCTCTTACTAATCTTTCATACGAACAACACTGTCTCTAAGATGGCTGCCAAACAACTGCCAATTCTGAGAAATAGTATGCAGTTCAGTCAAAAATAAAAAAAAAAAAAAAATGTTCTGCCTCACCACTTCCAGTTCCTGAAAGTTTTGAATCTATCCTCCTAGAAATCCAACATCACCGGAATGCAGGAACACTCCTAAACACTCCTAAACCGTCTCCGTCTGCCATCTACAAATTGCTGAATATTGTGAAAATCCTCGAGTCTGTGGTGAGTGCTCCTGGTTTTTAAATCGTCGCCAAAATGTTGTAATCAAATGACACCAGGAACAACGATGTCCTTAAGCAAGTAACCTTTATTGGAGCACTCACACACGCTCCTAACGAACAAAACGCTTCTGATCGTAAGCCGACAGAAAACGTTCCATTCACAAGATTCTAAAATCTAAATTCACTATTACACACTTCTGCAACCTTCATTGCGACGCTGGACATCTTCCCTCCGAAGAAGAAGTTCCTAGTTCTCTTCGTTCTTGCAGAATTCCAAGCTTCGTCCATCCGGAGGCAGCTTCCTTGCACCTTCATCTTGGGTTTCCTGGGCTCCTGCCCCCCCCTGTCGCGTCTATTGGACTTGGTCCCCTTGCTTTGCAGGTCCTCAGGTCCAGGAATCCATTTTCAGTGCACTGCTGGTGTTTGTTGTTCTTGCAGAATCCCCCTATCACGACTATTGTGTCCTTTTGAGGTAGTAGGTGTACTTTACTTCTACTTTTCAGGGTCTTGGGGTGGGGTATCTTGGACACCCTGACTGTTTTCTTACAGTCCCAGCGACCCTCTACAAGCTCCCCTAGGTCTGGGGTCCATTCATGATTCGCATTCCACTTTTGGAGTATATGGTTTGTGTTGCCCCTAGTCCTATGTTCACCTATTGTAGCCTATTGTAATTCTACACTGTTTGCATTACTTTTCTGACTCTTACTTACCTGTTTTGGGTTTGTGTACATATAACTTGTGTATATTACTTACCTTCTTACTGAGGGTACTCACTGAGATACTTGTGGCATATTGTCATAAAAATAAAGTACCTTTATTTTTTTGTAATTGTGTATTGTGTTTTCTTATGATATTGTGCATATGATATAAGTGGTATAGTAGGAGCTTTACATGTCTCCTAGTTCAGCCTAAGCTGCTTTGCCATAGCTATCTTCTATCAGCCTAAGCTGCTAGAAACACCTCTATTCTACTAATAAGGGATAACTGGACCTGGCACAGGGTGTAAGTACCTTTGGTACCCACTACAAGCCAGGCCAGCCTCCTACACATCCCAACCAAGTTCTCCCAGAAAATCATTAAAGATACTGTCTATGCCATCCTGTCATTGGATTCGATCCTCGGCACTAAGTTTCACAAATCTTTTTGCGCCTCCATCTGTTACAATAAGAAAATATCCATACTCCAAAGTCATTAACGTTAGTCCCTTCTTGGGCTTCTAAAGGCATTACGACAATAGATTACCTGGACTTAATGAGATAAATCATCAGAGGGATACCTGTAACCAGAACGCAACACTTTGTGGGACGAACCAATGTCATCCTCTCTTCCTCTTGATATTTAGAGCTATGCCCAGTAATATACCACTTTGACTTACCAGATCTAAGACCGGCTGAGTCTGGCAGCTAAGAAGATGTACTGATCGAACTTCTGGAACATGACTGCACAGGTGGTGTTTGGAAAAAAGGCTGTGGTGTTCTGCAGCTGAAAAAGAAACACAATCACTTTAGTCAGGGATAGATAGACAAATGCATTGAAGGACAGATCATGTTTTTTCATTAAAATAAAACAAGGAAACACCTCATCACATGAAGAGGAACAGCTGGATTTCTGTCATTGGGCACATGCAGTAATGTACGGACTTGTGTGTCAGATCTCGAGCAACGGGGAGGAACTTGGTATTTCTGAGGACGATCAAACTCTTGCAAAAGTTTGTGGCAGCCACTTTTACAGCAAAAGCTACAGAAGTCAAGTGAGTATGCTTGGATAGGACTTTATAATACAGAGTTTGGAAGATTTCAGTTCTAATAGTAAATCCTGCTGACACTGTCTCCTTTTCAAGAGTTAGAATAATGTTCCTGAAGTGACTTTGGGTTAAGAACTGTTGTAAATGGACGGCTATGAAACATTAACATTAATGTATCATCGAAGGTGTTGAGACATCTGGTGAGACTTGAGATACTGAGCCTTCTGGATATGGTCAAGAAACGAGTGTGTGCGAAACATAGTTGAATACAAAAGGCAAATGAAAGGGAAAATAGAGACATCCAGCCTGATGCTTGGAAAGAAGTGTGAAGAGACAGGAGGCTACAGTACTGTTGTGCAATGTGTTAGAGGTTCTGTATATTATGTTACTAATTTACATTTTTATTTAACCTATATTCCTTGGCACTACGATACGTTTCGAATGTAACATAAAGTTTATTATGTTATGATACAGCATGTTATCTCTTTCTTCTACTATGTTACGTAATTCATGTTATGTCTTTGTTGTCTGATGTTCTGTTATGTATTTTAGTACACACTTACATCCACGTCCAAAGTGCTATCCTGCTATCACAGTTTTTCCCCAATACACACTGATGCTCTTGCAGTGCTTGCAAACATATGACATGCATGACTACCATGAAAAGTGCATTCTTTGAGATATGCGATAACATCAGTAAAATAATAAACACTTGACAGAGTCAGACCTAGCTTTTCATCCGCTCAGGGTAGGCAATAAAAAAGAAGTAAATGTAAAAATAAAAAGCAATAACAAAGGGGAAGAAGAAATAAAAATAGTACTTCAATCACAGCAAAAGAAGCAGAGGGACCCTAACCAAAAAGAAGCAATCACTACTTGGTCCGTGCTCCACAGAAGGGAAAAATGGGGGAAGAGAAAGTGAAACCATGATGCGCTGACCAATCAGAAGCCAGCAAATGAGAACGGCGCGAAGCCAACCAATAGTTAACAATAGTCGGGCTCCAAACCCCTTTTAGTTATCAAAATGTCTAGCAACTGTCTAAGCAAGTCTAAGCAAGACTGCTGGTTTAAGGATGACAGCACTTTTGTTTGTAGGCGACTAGGCCAATCCTACAAGTCACAACTGTCACCCCAACCCCCCCGGCTCACAAGCAGTAAGTACCTCACCAAAAACCCAAACAGTAAAAGGTGATTTGTGGCAGCCTTTACGCACGGACTCAAGACTGCGACATCTCAGGGGAGTTGTGGTTAAACGAAGTTACCCTTTTCTCTCATGAGCAACAAGTCTCAATCACGTCAGGCAAAGAAGGAGATGCAGTAAAGTTTTCAATAGGTTTTATTAACAAGACTGCAATCTACTGTGAAATGCATGGGCTGCAATGATTAGGATAATGAACAATGCAAGAAACAGAATTGTAAAGACGTGAGTCATGAATATAAAGACCCCCACCATCTTGCAGTAACAGGAGATTTGAAATAGGACCTAATACCCCAGCATGAAGGACCGTATCTCTAACCTAAAAGAGAGCTAGGTGTGGTAAAACTAATCTTCCAGTACCATGTGCTTGAGAAGTGCCCCCAACCCTTGTTACCTTGGAATGAGGGCTCTAGATCAGACTCCGTGAGGACACGAAGGCTGGGTCTGCATCAAGGAGACATGTAGCATAGATAGCGTTGATGGCATCTGGTAGGAATCCCTCTGATAATCTTGTCTGCGTGAGATGTATTTATACAGATCAATTAGGATCCCTGAAGCAGGTATGTTCCCAAACAGTAGATAAGAAGACATGCTTGGGGTGGCAATTATATAAACAATTTCCTGAAAAGTGCATTTTGTTACTGTTACACATAAGTGGGAAAGTACATGATGTGAATACCTACGTCTATCTTCTCTTTGACGCTGATAGTGACGCTTTCACAAAATGACAATGATAATGTGAAATCAAAACATCTTCCTAACTATAAACATAGCAGCCATCTTGGAAGAAATAATTAAATAAATGGGCTAAGACAGAACAATTTAAGTAGGTTAAAAGTCTCTGGGTTACGGGGGCACAGGCCTGCAAGCCAAAAGGCTAAGCTATCTCCTGTTTCCCATTAAAACTAAATAGAATCCACTACACAAGCAAAAGTGCATGCACTGTCTCAGATGAGGTCTAAGATTTGCTGCTAAAAATAAACAGAAGTTGCTGGCACCCCATTGAGCAGAAATACAATGTCAAACATGTTCACGGCTTATTGTGTTTAGTAAACAACAGTTGGAGTTTGAAGTAACACTGAGGCCCATGTCCAATGGTAATATCAGGGATAGCGCTTGGGTGTTCTCAGAAGACTTTAGTACTCAATCGCTCTTTCTACTAATGTAATTAGTAAACAAAACTAGTCAATTGGAAAGCGGTGCCAATAGACACTTGGCAACTCACTGGGTAAGAGTACCTGCTACTGTGTTTTTTCCAGCTATAAACAATCTACAAATCTCTCCTTGTAACAATAACTTCATTTAAGCAACAAAAGGACCCACCCAAGTAATCACCGTAGCTTTCACCACACCAAGAGTCTCAATGTCCAGTGACAAATCTGTTTATGGCCATAAACCTGCTTTTACTGCTGTAAATGTGTTCATTAATACCGTACAGCTCACAACAAATGGATACCTGCTAGAGGGGCATGGCCAAGTACGCAAAATGGTGGATGTGCTGTAACTGAGCTCCTGGTCAGGGCCTATAATACTTCACCATCCGCAGGGCATTCAATGCCCTGGGCCCGACCATTGACTCAGAAGGGGGCCCTGGTGTTGCTGTGGATGCGTAGGATGCCCCTCGAGGCGACCAAGCTGATCGATTGAGGATGTACAGCTTTGAGCTTACTCCTTGACCCAACTGGTGTTCTCTCTTTCTCCTGAACATGAACCTCAATCCTCCTCACTGGGACTGTGTCTGGAAAGGGTAGCAAGTTAGATAGCCTGCCTCAAATTAAATGAGGAGAAAATGGAACTCATGGTAATAGGCAACAACATTAAACCCCCATCTAAAGCTAGGTTGGCAGGATCGCCTACGCATGCCCTCTGCCCCAAGATGGTTGTTATTATTGCGGTATGGTTGGAGAAATTCTTGGAAGGAAAAGCTCCCAAACTCGTATCCAGCTACTAAGCACAGGACTTTTCTTTGGCTACAATGTGGACAAACTATGGAACACCCTCCACCATACAAAGTGTCTCACAGACAATGAACTGATGATTGCAAAACTTCTAAAGCCCTGAGCTTAGTTGTGTGTTTTATGTTGCGTTGCCAGTACTGGATGCCCAAGGGTAGCCATGCGCTCTATAAATGTGCATGGAATGGAATAAAATACATGGAGGCTGGTTGAGGCCGCTGTGCCCCTTTCGATGTGGCTCACTGCAAAAGGCACCAATGGGCTCCTGTGTCCTTGGAAGGAAGGTGAGGAATGGCACATCGGACACGCGGGGACAGAGCCGAGGCTGCCCCCCTCCCACCTGCCGTCTCAAGAAGGGGTGTGAGCCACCCATATATCCTTGACCCCCTTGACATGGATGTACTTTCTCAACCTGCTGCTGGCGGGGCGTCAGCATTTGCAGCAGGGCATGACTGTCGGACACTGTTGGCTGTGACTGAGGGCACTGAAGGAATCCTTTATCACCCAGGAAGATGGCAAGGAGCTGTGTGATGAGCCCATGGAGACGTGGCAGAGGCAGTCAGCCTGTCCCTCAAAGAGGAATGAGAACCACTCGAGGACCTGGTGTTTAAAAAGTGACTGATCCTTGCCCCAGCAAGGGGATATCTTTGTATTCCACTGCTGATGACCGCCAGCTCACATGCTATGGGCTGATGATACGCAGCCGTCAGCTGCTACACTCTTGGTCACAGTCCCTGCCTAGATGGTGTGGCCAAGGGTGAAGCCGGTGTAGAATGGGGCCCTAGGTGCCTGCGCCTTTTTGACTGCATGGGAGACTGAACCTGAGACTTACCCACCAATGGTCCTGAGGAAGTGGAATCACATTTGTGAGGGGTGGGCCTCATGGAGGGGTGCAGGAGTCCCCGGCTGGTGCCTCGACCATGAGCTCTGAGGAGGTATTGGGTGGGGGTGATGAGACTCCTCATGCCTGGTGGACAGTGTCTGAACTGAGACCCAGGGGTACACCAGGTCTTTATCCCCATGCATTGGGGTCACCTGGAGAGTTTGACTGACTTGCCTAGGGTGCTCAGTTCCCTGTGTATTATACTTATCAACGACTTTCATAGACAAACTGTTAGAGATCAGCATCCGGCTGAAGCCTCTGTGTCTGTAGCATTTGCAATAGTATGAATGAGCTCTGTGTGTTCAACTGGAATGTGTGCCGCCTTTCTCAATGCTAAGATGAAATAACTATGGATTCCTTCATGCCGTCTTCCTGCTGCCTGCCTCTTAAAAGAGGCTCTGCAGGAAAATGTACAACATTTTCTTAAAAGAGAAGAAAAGAAGACACAAAGAAGGAAAATAAATAAAAACTGCACTTACCTGCAGCCCCCACCAGCATGAGAAGTCCACCCAGCACCAGCCCTCCTCACCGGCATCTCTTCAAATAAACCAGGCCGGTAACTGGAAAGACCGTCTTGAAGCTAGAAAAAAAAGTGCACTACTGGCATCCAGTGCCCAGAGTTGGTATTGCACCCTATTTCTGTTTTAAAGGGAAAACAAGCTTGGATGAAGGCAAGTTTACAGCAGCACCTTCAGAAAGTGACTGCTCCACACCAAGAGTGCACCCGTGGACAGAAACGGCACAGAAGACGGAAACGACGAAGAAGAAGGAAGCAACGCGGGCGATGCTGCAAAAGGGAAGAAGAAGACTGCAGCTGTCCCAGCCAAGCTGCAACAGTGAGAAACGGCCGTAAACGCCACGTGAGGTACGAAGAGAGCGCGCATAGTCTGCGCAGCCTCTGGCGGCCGTCCGCCGCCACCGACGAAAGAACGCCACATGCCCCAGCAGTGATGGACATCACCGCAGGACCAGAAAGGGACATACCAGGCGTTGCCACAGGACGCCCAGAAAAAAAGAGACTGACACGTGCGCAGCGTGCACAGAGAGCTGCGCCAGAGAATGTGACGACATGGGTAAAGTCCGTGAAGATGGAGAGAGTACCCGAGAGCGTGACGTAACGCACGGGAAAAGAGGCCATGTCAGCTAGCCGCACAGCGACGGAAGATGGCCACTGTTGGACCATCAGTGAGCAGGTCATCTGAACTGACCGACCCTGCCAGAGCAGATGGCAGGAGTGAGCGCCGTAACAGCGCAGCCTCGAGGCGCAAGAATGGCGCCCTCGAGTGAAGAGAAGGAGGAAGAGAGTGGGGACCCTCCTGCCAGAGAGAGGTCCACCAAGAGGATCCAGGAACGAACCAGACCGGGAGAGGTCTGCCTGAAGAGCAGATCATGTCCTACCCGCAGGACTCAGCCTGTGAGAGGCTGCGACCGAACAAGATGCACCAGAGGAGGTGCAGTGATAGGTCCATGTGACGCAGCATGCGACCTGTGGCACAACGCCACGTCGAGGACAAAGAGGAAGATGTACCAGCAGAGGTGCCGCGCAAGGTCCATGTGCCGCAACATGTGACCTGTAGCACGACGCCACACCAAGGAGAAGAGAGAGTGGCACGATGCCAAAAAGAAATGAGGAGAGGAGTGTGACAGACCGGTCACACCACAGATCAACTCCATCGCAGGTGTGAAAGTGGAAGGAAGTAGAGTGACAACTGAGGACTCGTGTGAGAAGATGAGGAGGTACCCATCAGTACAAGACAGTCACCGGGGTGAGCAGACGTCACTGAAGGCAGCGATGTGGGTGGTCCCCCACGCTTCCCAGTATGACCAACCTGTCACCTGTCACCGGCTGCTTGGCTGTGATGGCATCCCTGACGCCGACTGCACAGGCCACACAAGACCCGCCGTGGCCACTATGTCCATCAAGTGGTCCTTCCGCTGACGAAGCCGCCGCCACCTATTTGATCTGCAAAAAGATGAAAAAAAAAACATCATCATCATGATGAGGTGCATCGCCCAATCATCGAAGGAGGAGCACAGCACCACCTGAGTGGAGACAGTCAGCAACAAGAACCGATGCTGACAAGGCATGTCTGGCAACGTAGAAACTTATCATCTGAACACTTGCCATGAGCTCCGTGAACCACACGCCTGCCGGTGAGAGCAGACCAGATCATTGGGACCATCCACCCTTGGGGTTGCACAAGACTAGGACGTGGCCCTGTTGGGAGTTCAGAGAGACTCCTTTGGCGTGGCCGACGTTGGCCCGCGCAGCCCACGCAGTACCGCCACAATCCAGGGACAAGGGCCTCCAACAAATTCCTGTGAGAGCGGAATATCGCTGAGAGAGAATGCATCTGAGACAGCTCCACGTCAGGCATCCGGAAGCACGGAGGTCTCATATCGAGAGACTGGTCACCTGAAGACTTTGCACTATGGCCAGAGCACCTGAATCCAGATGGCTCGAGCAAGCGAACCCTGCATCAACAACCCTTGTGGCTCCATGCGAGACTAGGATGTGGTCCTGTAGGCTGTTCCTCTGAGACGTCTTTGCTGGGCCTGAGATAGGCAAGCACAGTCCACACAGTCCTGTGGAAGCCCGCGAAAGGGCCTCGAGGAGACTCCTGCTTGATGGAGATCTGGCACGAGAGGGAAGACTGCCGCATCTCTGCCGCTGGACTCCCAGGCGCCCCAGGCTGTCACGTCATCTGCAGTCTTAGGAGGTAGACAATCTCCAGAGTCAGAATGCCGTCCAGAACTGTGTACAGTGGACTCCCCACTGCTCCAGATGCACCCGCATCAGAAACTGTAAATAGACTTTGACCACATGAGCCCAGGCAGGACCCGATCAACAATATCCAGCGAACTGTGAGGTCGTGGACAAGCAACTGAAGTATCTGGACTTCATCCACACTGGTTCGTGCCCAGATGTACCTGGTTAAATTATGGACTCGTGCGGAGGTGTCCGGGTGCTCCCAGCTGCACCATGTCCACTGCAATTCTGCAGTCTGCCTTTTCGAGGCCGAGAGACTGATTGTGGTGCTTTGTTATTGTTTCTTTTACAGGTTGGACTTTTGTTTGGTTCCTCAATAAAGTTTGGGAGGGATGTAGAGTCCAGCTGGACTCATTCTAGTCTTTCTGCCAGCCACTTTGCTGAGGGCTGGTCTTACGTATGTAACATACACCCACCCAACACAGGCGTCACCAGTCAGGTGACCCTGCCAATAAAAGGGGCCGGGCGCACGTGCCTGAGGCCAGTTTAATACCACTCTACCACCGTGTCTGCGTCACCTTCCTTACAAGCATGAGGGCCTAGGGCCCCACATTACAGGCCCGGAAGGAAAGCCCCCAGAGGTCCCCGGATAGAAGAGCCCAGCTCAGCCCGGCTCCTGGCAGAGATTTCCTCCAGGATTATTCAGTCTATTTCTACAATCACAGCAGAAGGTGCCGACAATCTCCTACCTGAGCAGAAACCAGTGCAGACATTTCCAGGCTCTCTCCTCCTCCTGGTGCTGGGGGGGTGTGGGGGGAGGGGCAGGTGCAGATTTAAGGTCTGAGGGGGGGTCTGTGATGGTCTGAAGATGAAGACTACTGCACAAACAAGACACAGAGGGAGAGGCCGGAAGTGATGTCATCATCCACTGCTTGTGCTGTCTCTCCCACTGCTGACCTAGAGGGGACACCTTTCCTCTGCCGTCCAATGCAGTAACCTTACCAGGAAGTGAGCAGACACTACTCTCCCGCACATGCGCAGACTGCCCTTGTCGCCGGTGATGGCTGAACACGCCCCCGCACATGCGCAGACTGCCCTTGTCACCGGAAGTGACCGAACACTGCTCCCCGCACATGCGCAGACTGCCACAGTGATCGGAGGATGAAAAGGAGCCTTTGTTTGGGGCTCAAGTAAACGAGGCAGAAACGTGCAGGAAACTGAAAAGGTAACAAGGAACCAGGAATTCTGTTGTTTCACCAGCAAACACCAGACATCAGCCCCCCCACAGCTTCAGACCCAGACAGGACTGAAGGGGGGATCCCGGGGTGATGCAGCCGGTGACCCCCAAAAGGAAGAGGCAGAAAACTAAAGAAAAGAGAATGAAGCAAAGATAAAACCATGAAAATACCACATTTGATATCTATGCAAAATAAAAAACTGAACCAGAAACCAAGGGAGCAGGAACATTCCCAGAGGAAATCAGTGCCTTCCTTGCAGGACTGCCACTCACTCCCTGCCCTGCCACTCACTCACTCCCTGCCCTGCCTCTCACTCCCTTTACTGCCACTCACTCCCTTCCCTGACACTCACTCCCTTTACTGCCACTCACTCCCTGCACTGCCACTCACTCCCTGCCCTGCCTCTCACTCCCTGCACTGCCACTCACTCCCTGCCCTGCCACTCACTCCCTGCTACTCACTCCCTGCACCTCCACTCACTCCATGCCCTGCCTCTCACTCCCTTTACTGCCACTCACTCCCTGCCCTGCCACTCATTCCCTGCACTGCCACTCACTCCCTGCCCTACCACTCATTCCCTGAACTGCCACTCACTCCCTGCCCTGCCACTCACTCCCTGCCCTGCCACTCACTCCCTTCCTGCACCTCCACTCACTGCACTGCCTCTCACTCCCTGCCCTGCCACTCACTCCCTGCACCTCCACTCACTGCACTGCCTCTCACTCACTCACTCCCTGCCCTGCCACTCACTCCCTGCCCTGCCACTCATTCCCTGCACTGCCACTCACTCCCTGCCCTGCCACTCACTCCCTGCACTGCCACTCACTCCCTGCACCTCCACTCACTGCACTGCCTCTCACTCACTCCCTGCCCTGCCACTCACTCCCTGCACCTCCACTCACTGCACTGCCTCTCACTCACGCCCTGCCCTGCCACTCACTCCCTGCCCTGCCACTCACTCCCTGCCCTACCACTCACTCCCCGCTCTGCCTCTCACTCCCTCCCTGCTCCTCACTCCCTGCACTGCCACTCATTCCCTGCCACTCACTCCCTGCACCTCCACTCACTCCCTGCACCTCCACTCACCCCCTGCCCTGCCACTCACTCCCTGCCCTGCCACTCACTCCCTGCCCTGTCACTCACTCATTGCACTGCCACTCACTCATTGCACTGCCTGTCACTCCCTGCACCTCCACTCACCCCCTGCACCTCCACTCACTGCACTGCCTCTCACTCACTCCCTGCCCTGCCACTCACTCACTCCCTGCCCTGCCACTCACTCCCTGCACTGCCACTCACTCACTGCACTGCCTCTCACTCACTCCCTGCGCTGCCACTCACTCACTCCCTGCCCTGCCACTCACTCCCTGCACTGCCACTCACTCCCTCCCTACACCTCCGCTCACTCACTCCCTGCCCTGCCACTCACTCCCTGCACCTCCAATCACTGCACTGCCTCTCACTCCCTGCACTGCCACTCACTCACTGCACTGCCACTCACTCCCTGCCACTCACTCCCTGCCCTGCCACTCACTCACTCCCTGCCCCTCAACTCACTCCCTGCACTTCCACTCACTGCACTGCCTCTCACTCCCTCCACTGCCACTCACTCACTCCCTTCCTGCACGTTCACTCACTCCCTGCACCTCCACCCACTCCCTGCACTGCCACTCACTCACTGCCCTGCCACTCACTCACTCCCTGCACCTCCACTCACTGCACTGCCTCTCACTCACTCCCTGCCCTGCCACTCACTCCCTTCCTGCTCGTCCACTCACTCACTGTTTGTACTGCCACTCACTGCACTGCCTCTCACTCACTCCCTGCCCTGCCACTCACTCCCTGCACCTCCACTCACTGCACTGCCTCTCACTCCCTGCCCTGCCACTCACTCACTCCCTGCCCTGCCACTCACTCCCTGCACTGCACCTCCACTCTCTGCACTGCCTCGTACTCACTCCCTGCACTGCCACTCACTCCCTGCACCTCCACTCACTGCACTGCCTCTCACTCCCTCCACTGCCACTCACTCACTCCCTGCCCTGCCACTCACTCACTCCCTGCCCCTCACTCCCTGCACTGCCACTCACTCACTGCACTGACTCTCACTCACTCCCTGCGCTGCCACTCACTCACTCCCTGCCCTGCCACTCACTCCCTGCACTGCCACTCACTCCCTCCCTACACCTCCGCTCACTCACTCCCTGCCCTGACACTCACTCACTGCAGTGCCACTCACTCCCTGCCACTCACTCACTGCCCTGCCACTCACTCCCTGCACCTCCACTCACTGCACTGCCTCTCACTCACTCCCTACACCTCCGCTCACTCACTGCACTGCCACTCACTCCCTCCCTACACCTCCGCTCACTCACTGCCTCTCACTCACTCCCTGCCCTGCCACTGACTCCCTGCACCTCCACTCACTGCACTGCCACTGACTCACTTCCTGCCACTCACTCCCTGCACCTCCACTCACTGCACTGCCTCTCACTCACTCCCTCCACTGCCACTCACTCCCTTCCTGCACGTCCACTCACTCACTGTTTGCACTGCCTCTGACTCACTCCCTTACTGCACGGCCACTCACTCCCTGCCTCTTAACCTGTCCCCCATGATCTCTGTGGATGCATGGACCACTTTGTTTATCTCACTATGTTACTCCTGTATGTACACAATGGCCCTCATTCTGACCCTGGCGGTCGGCGGAGAGACGGCGGTCGGACCGCGAACAGACCGGCGGTATTAAAAATGGCATTCTGACCGCGGCGGTCCCCGCCGCGACCGACCGCTACTTCTCCACTCCGACCGCTGCGGCGGTCATGACCGCGGGGCTGGAGTTTGCGCACTCCGGCCCCGCGGTCGTCCCAAGACCGCCAAGGGTATTATGACCCTGCCTACCGCCGCGGTTTCTTGCGGGCGGGAACCGCCGTGCGAACCATGGCGGTAAGCACTATCGGGGCCAGGGAATTCCTTCCCTGGCACTGATAGGGGTCTCCCCCACCCCCCACTACCCACCCGAGTCCTCCCCCCACACCCTCCACCCCCCTGCCACCCCCCAGAGGTGGTACGAACCCCCTCCCCACCCCCACCCCGACATGCACATACATGTACCCCGACATGCACACACCCCCAACATGCACATATACACCCCCCCTACACACACATACACAACGGGGACACATACCCGCACACATACATGCCGACATGCGCACCTGCCGAACAGCACACATTACCCATAGACACAGCAGCACCCCCCGCCCGCATACACGCACTCACACACCCCCTCTACACACTCACACGCACACCCCCATGCACGCCCACATCACACAACACCCCCCCACCCCCTCCCCTCACGGACGATCAACTTACCTTGTGCGTTGGTCCTCCGGGAGGCGACGGGAGCCATAGGGACGTGACCGCCAACAGAAGACCGCCAACAGAAGACCGCCACACAGAAATGTGGGTCGTAATTCTGTGGGCGGTGTTCTGCTGGCGTGGCGGTGGAGGTTGACCAGTCTCCACTTTCCCGCCGACCGCCAGTGTGGCTGCTGGCGGTTTTCCGGCGGAACGCTCCCAGCGGTCAGAATGCGCACAGCGGCACACCGCCGCGGTCGGCGGTCTTCACCGCGGCGGTAACTCAGCGGTCTTGCGAAAAGACCGCCAAGGTCAGAATGAGGGCCAATGTGTCCTACAGAGGCAGGATGTTATCAGTCCATGACCCTCTCGAATTACACATACAGGAGGGAAGAATCCACACTCTCAATTATACCTATAAGGTGTAACCTACATTTACAGAAACATTTAAGAGACACAATCACTCATTTCTTTAATAAAAGTGGGAATACTGCCTGCACTCCCCTCCTGGAGACTGAGGTGTTTGGAGTTCTGGTTAGAATCATATGTATAAAAACTAAGATAGCTGTTTGCTAAACGATTGACTTTGAATTCAAACGAGAGGAAGACTCCTTGCAAGAATTAGAGAGAGAAATGGTGATGACTGCAGGACAAAGGTGCCAACTCAAGGGCACTACAAATAAACATGCTGAATTACTAAGATGATTACAACGCATAGACATGACATCCTGCTTGACTAGAACGCATGCTTCTTGTGATAGGGCACGGAAATGGCATGTGTGGTTAATAAAACCAAAGAGTGTACCCCCTCTCCCAATCTGTCTGAAATAGGTCTGGCATATTAGTGCATACACAAGGTATGATGAATGCAGCATTCAAAGAATACTATGCAGCATTATACACCAATCCAACTGGTTCTAATGATGTGGCTATGGATGAATTCCAAAACTATGTAGACTTCTCTACAGCAGAATCTCACATCCTCTCGTCTCTACAGGCAGGCTTCCGCCTTAAGGTGAGCATGATGGACCAGATTCTTAGTTTAAGTCTCATCTTGTGCTGAAAGTACCTGGGATTATCCAACACCACTTACCTGTTTATGGGATTTGTGAATTTAAGAGCGGGTTTCGATTTGGTCACCTGGTATTCCCCATGGTCTACCCTTGCCTCAGTGGGAATACTAAGTATTTTTATGAAACTTCACAAAGGAGACTTTTCCCAAGTAAGGTGGGGGCACCCTCATACCTGTTGAGTGTGGGGTGCGTTAAATCTGTGATCCTGCCTCACCCCTAATTCTCTCTCTACATACACAATTTTACTAAATATCTAAGCAACTGCACGCACAATGCATCAAAGATAGGAGGCAACTCTGTGCCCTCCCTTTACTCGCAGATGATACCCTGATTGTCTCCTGCACCCCAAATTGGCTACAGAACCCGCTTACCAACTTTTTTGACTTCCGTGTAGCTCGAGGCCTTGAAGGGAATACATCAAAAACCAAGCTCATGGTGCTATCCTGCACGGGTCCTTTAGAGGAGGTTTTCGATGAAAGGCTGGACCTTACATTCTGTCAACAATTTAGATTAACTGGTAAACTAGACAACTCATGTTTTTGGAGATCACAACTATAGATAAGCGAAATGATCCTCCAACACAGAGCATTTGCCATCTTTAAAAGATATAAAGGTATAACTCCTGAATCTGTCTCCCTCGCCATTAAGGTGTACTGTGCAATGACACAAAGTGCAGCTTTGTAGGGTCTGAAATTTGGGGAGCAGGGAATACTTATGGGTTGTCTCACAAGGAAAACAGATTTATTAGATCCGTATTTAGTCTGCCATAGAATACTCCTCAGGTTCCCTTGTTCTTTGATAGGATACCTGGCCTCCCCTAGACCTCTCCTCCATTGCGTTACATTGTGGTCCACTCCTGAGCTGCTACATTACAGATGTGACCTAACAGAAATTATGAACACTGGGAAAATGCACCCAATTCCTTGGATCCAAGACAACGCTTTTGGGTAATATAGGGATGGCTAGTTGTTGGAGTGAGCCCACATCCATTATCCCAGGCACCAATGCTTTGGTGAAAAAGGCTTCAAGATCCAGTCCTATCACAGTGATTCTAAAATTGAAGGAGTTACGGAGGAGTTTCTGGCTAATAAATAGGTCCCTTCCCTAGAGCTCTACCTGGGGGTAATTGCACCCAGCCAAGCCGAAGCACTGTATAGTACATTTTGGTTCGGCATTTTGTTAGCTAATACATTTACCAATAGAAATTCTGCTCATTGTTCACTTTGAACAGATTTGACAGGATGTTGAACACATTCCAGTCATATTATAGACAAGAAGGGCACGGATACGGCCTCTATGCCACGTGCTAGGGGTAAGACAATATAGAATAGCTCTTCTGATTTGTAAGATGGATACCAGCCCCCTAGTAGTCTTTGCACTTTGTTGCTGCTTATATGCGGTTTGGCTCTATAGGAAGAAGCAGGGATTACCGCTATGATTAATGAACAATGGAGTGTTTTTTGCTATTTGAGTACGATCCGACAGTAAGCCGATTTGAGTTATGGAAGCTCAGTATTGAGCTCATTAGTCCAGCCCATTGCTGTTTCTAATCATGCACTTTATCTTTAGAATACGCGAAGCAATTTTTTCTCACTGACTTATTGCTCTGAATAAGATTTCTTTTAAATCTTCTATAACTGTTTTCTTGACATTTTGTGTAAAACCAGGAGACCAAGCACCTAAATGTGACATTTTAATGCTTTTTCGTTCTGGAATCATGCATTTTACTGTTTTATGCTCTTCATTGTATTGTATTATATGTGTCTGTAGTACAGATGTATATATTTGCTTGTACGTTATTATATGTGTCTATAGTACATATGTATATATTTGCTTGTATTGTATTATATGTGTATGTAGTACAGATGTATATATTTGCTTGTACTGTGTTGTATGTGTCCATAGAACAGACCTATATATTTGCTTGTACGTTTCATGGGGTGAGACCTGGAAATAAACTTGTTGAATTTAGTCAGCAAGTCTCTGCTGCGCACCGTGTTTGCACAACCACTCGTGGCGAGCTCACTCCCTTCATACTCCCACAACCCATTGGGAGGCCAAGCTTGTGGCAAAAGCTTACACCCACATTAACGATAAAGAGGCTATGGAAAGTTAGGTCTAGATGTAACTTGCTGAATACCTTTGATATGTTAGGCATATACTAAACTGTCACATTCATTGGATGATGTCATCAGTGATGTCATCAATGATGCCACTTGAGCTGTAATCAGTGATGTCATCAGTGGTGTCAGTAAACATGACATGCGTGAAGTGATATGTGATGTGCATGGCAAGAGCGCAAGTTATAGTTGGCTCAGTAAAATATTACTGGTGAATGTCAGTGTGTTCTTGGATTGAAAACACATTGTTATAATTAGAACATCACTTTAACCTTTGTTATTGCACTTAATTTATAGGCTTGTTTGTTAACGTAAAGTTAACTATTATTGCCTTACCTACTTATGATGTCACTTTAACCTTATATATAGAAAGAGAGGGAGAGAGAGTGTTTAAAATGTGGGTAAGAGAAACAGAACATACAACTCTACTGTAAATAACAAATAGGTGACTCTACTTCAGTATATATCCATATATACAGTATTTTTCATATTTCCAGTATACAGTATGTAGCATGTACCGTAGAGGAGCTCAGGACAAAGCACACCTGCTGTTGTGGGAGCAGCCGAGCCCTGGTGATAAACTGGTCCCTCTCTGCTTTTTCTTACATGAACTGGGAGAACCCTGTGATGTTAGCTATAGAGTCTCTGGTGATAAAATATACCATGAGTAGTTGAGTAGTAACCCTTACTGTAATGCACTAGATTAGTCAGTGCATCTTCCATTTAAACACTAGTCAGCATTTGCAGAATATAGCAGATTTTAACAATGTTGTGGTTTAAGATTGTATAATGTGTAGCTGCTCTTTTGATGGTAAGTGACCTGATAAAGTGGAACATATTGGGTTCTATCATTTGTTTTTTTGTAAGTTACTGTGCTTAAAATGCTCCATTTGTAGAAGGATTTACTTTTCTACGAGCAAATTTTAGAGACTTGTGGTTAACTTTTAAACTAATTTGTGTAGTTTTTTTCCAGACACCTTTTGTTTTTATCAGTATTTATAGCTTATTTTGGATTTGTAGCAGCCTCTGGTCCATTTTCACATTGGCCAACTGTGGTCACCAGTATGTGTAAACATTGTTATCTGTCCTCACCAGCTGGAGACCAACAACACCTACAATGTTCTTCGGTTTTACAAATGTATCAACAAATATCGATAATTAAGCTCATGCAAATTCACTCCTGATAGTATAACATTCCTCTTGTGTGCTTCCAGAAGATTAGTGCCTGAGTACCAGCAGTACCCGCAGGGTCTGTTTGCCACTTCATGCTTATTGTTCACTTTACAAATGTTCAACAAGCTCTTGTCATGAGGCAACACCTTACTTAATGTTTATTTTAAGTGTTCAACAAGCTTCCTGTCTAAATATTGTTTATTGTTAATTCTAACATTTTTCAACAAGTCCTGTGGTTAAAGGGTAAGAAGTGTATTTCACACCACTGATATCAGACAAAAGTGGCATGACTTCAGCACCAACTTTATTAGACGTTTGCTTGTACTGGTGGCCTTCACAGGCAGCTCATGGACTGTGTGTTTATCCACAGCTTTTGTCCAGATAGAACAAAAAGGAGTTCTTGGTTGTCTGGTTTAGATTGGCAGGTTAACTGTTTCTTTAATGCCAGGGTGTCAGAAACCAAATCATGTGACTCCAGGAAGCCATAAGGAATGTATCAAAGTGCTACAGCAAACAAAAAAAATGAACTCAGGACATGATGGAAGGTTTTGTCTCATGTTCAGACTTTGCTTTTTGAAAGAAAATCCTTTTCCTGCTAGCATCATGCAGATGATCTTTAGATTGTGGTGGACATCAACTGGTCGCATTAAAACAGCTAAACTATCAAAAAAATACAAATTGTACTTGAATTGGCTGCCTTCTGATAGTATGCTAGCATTTAACATTAAAGCGGTTCTTAAGTGTTATTTCATTGTACCAGTTTACATTTAACATTTTTAATCCTACAGGTGAATGCAGCCTTGGCAAAAAAGCAGACCAGTTATTTAAAAATATGAATGAAAATAAACACTTTTTGTAGGCGATGCCCAGAGCTCCAAAAATGAACTTCAGCCCAGACCTCAGGATTGGTGAGGAACTTACATTAAAGAAAACTCCCGAAAGCACAAATGATTTCTCGAATTCCACAGATTTCATTATACATAATCAGACATCTAAAATACAGAAGACATAAATGGTAGTGTGAGAATTCGGGCTAGAACAGCCTTTAAAGTGTAAAAGATATACACATGCAAATTGGAGCCCAAAATACAAACTAATCGAAAGAAGTTTCCATGCTATGTGTTAGAAATGGGGTCTTTGGTTGACAGTCAGGTTACCCCCTGTTCAAGCAAGGACCCTCACTCTAGTCAGGGTAAAAGAGAATCACCCTCAGCTAACCCCTGCTTACCCCCTTGGTAGCTTGGCAGAGCAGTAGGCTTAACTTCAGAGTGCTAGGTGTAAAGTATTTGTACCAACACACACAGTAACTTAATGAAAACACTACAAAATGACACAACACCAGTTTAGAAAAATAGGAAATATTTATCTAAACAAAACAAGACCAAAACGACAAAAATCCAACATACACAAGTCAAGTTATGAATTTTTAAAGATTAAACTCAAAAATAGCACTTAGAAGCAAAGATGTTAACACGGCGTCGTGACGGAGTCGTTCCCAACAAGCCGACACCAGCGGCGCCGGACACGAAGTCGTGTAGACCCCCAAGTACAGTACCTTTGGTGAAGAGTGAAAACAAGCTGATGCTCGAAGTCGGGGATCGCGGCATCTGTGCGAAACGTTGAATCCGCGCACTTCGAGTGGCGTCGGTCACGATGTGGTGCGGCGACTTCCACGGAGTCGCGGACTTCAGCGGGGCTGCTGCGGCGTCGGGCCTGCGAAGAGCGTCGCGTTCCAGCAAAGGTCACGGTGCCAGGTGCAGGCGGCGTTTCCGGATTCAGCAGCGTAGGTCCGAAGTCGATTTCCTTGGATTCCACCAGCTTTCCTTTCAAGGGCCCAGGGACTGGATAGGGCACCACTTGTCTGGGCAGGAGTCTCTCCAGAGACTCCAGGTGCTGGCAGAGAGAAGTCTTTGCTGTCCCTGAGACTTCAAACAACAGGAGGCAAGCTCTAACTCAAGCCCTTGGAGATTTCTTCACAATATGGAAGGCACACAAGGTCCAGTCTTTGCCCTCTTACTCTGGCAGAAGCAGCACTGCAGGAAAGCTCCACAAAGCACAGTCACAGGCAGGGCAGCACTTCTTCCTCAGCTATCAGCTCTTCTCCACGCAGAGGTTCCTCTTGGTTCCAGAAGTGTTTCTCTAGTCTGTAGATTTGGGTGCCCTTCTTATACCCATTTTAGTCTTTGAAGTCACCTTTCTTCAAAGGGGACTCACACCTACTTGTGAAATCCTGCCTTGCCCAGGCAAGGCCTCAGACACACACCAGGAGGTTGGAGCCGGCATTGTCAGAGGCAGGCACAGTCCTTTCAGATGAGAGTGACCACTCCACCCCTCCCTCCTAGCAGAGATGGCTAATCGGGAAATGCAGGTTACACCCCAGCCCCCTTTGTGTCACTGTCTCGTGCAAGGTGAAAAACAACCCAACTGTCAAACTGACCCAGACAGGGAATCCACAAACAAGGCAGAGTCACAGAATGGTTTAAGCAAGAAAATGCTCACTTTCTAAAAGTGGCATTTTCAAACGCACAATCATAAAATCAACTTTACTAAAAGATGTATTTTTAAATTGTGAGTTAGGACCCCAAACTCCACATGTCCATCTACTCTCTAGGGGAATCTACACTTTAATCATATTTAAAGGTAGCCCCCATGTTATCCTATGAGAGAGACAGGCCATGCAACAGTGAAAAACGAAGTTGGCAGTTTTTCACTGTCAGGACATATAAACCACATTACTATATGTCCTACATTATCCATACACTGCACCCTGCCCTTGGGGCTACCTAGGGCCTACCTTAGGGGTGCCTTACATGTAAGAAAAGGGAAGGTTTAGGCCTGGCAGGTGGGTACACTTGCCAAGTCGAATTTACAGTGTAAAAATACACACACAGACACTGCAGTGGCAGGTCGGAGACATGATTACAGGGTTACTTATGTGGGTGGCACAACCAGTGCTGCAGGCCCACTAGTAACATTTGATTTACAGGCCCTGGGCACCTCTAGTGCACTTTACTAGGGACTTAACAGTAAAACAAATATGCCAATCATGGAGAACCAATTACATACACATTTTAAACAGGCGCACTTGCACTTTAGCACTGGTTAGCAGTGGTAAAATGCCCAGAGTAATAAAAACATAAAAATCAGAGTCCAGCACACATCAACAACCTGGGGAACAGAGGCAAAATGTTAAGGGAGACCACGCCAAGGATGAAAAGTCCAACACTATGGTATACAACTTATGATTTACACAGCAATGCAAATTGAAGAAAAGCAGCACCGAAAACAGAAGAAAATCTGGCATTTGAGATTTACCAAACCTTTGTTATAAATTCCGTCTTGTGGCAAATGAGGAATGCCATAGAGCAGTAATGCTGAGAAAAACTATAGCAGTGCCTAAACTGTGAAATCTTTGTCAGAAAGACTATCTAGTTCAACATGAGAGAACAAACTTTACTCATATGTCTCATTTGAATCAGGATCAGAGAACACGCATGATACAAAAGAAAGTAAAAGTTAAAGATCTTTCTTTAATCTTAGGAAAACAAAAACATTGGAACATCATATCCAATGACTAACTATTCTTACCACCATCTCCATCCCTGGAGATAATCCTGGTTATTTGTAACTGGTCAGAACCTTCAGATTCAGTGACGTCCCTGGTGTGGGCAGTGTGTAAATGAAAAAAAATAACCTGTGTTCTGGTACTAATGGTACATAATAATATCTTAACATGGACTACTTCCTGACAATCCAGGCATGTAAAATTGTATCTCACTTGTAATCACTCATCCCCGGCAAAGAGCGTATCAGTGCTGCATAAACTCCTATGTAAGTAAAAGCTTCACCACAAAACCAAATATCAATGGTGCAAGGGAACAGTCAGAGAAGGGTTACAGGATTACTTAGAAAGGCATCCTACAGATGTGACAACTAATGAACTCCAAACAGAAGTGATCATGGTTCAATACAAGTGTTCAATACAAGTGTTATGAGGGTAGTGATGAACATTATGTAAACATGTCCTGACTGTGGAATTCAGTTTGGTTATACCATGGGAAGTATCCAGGATAAACCCCAATTTGGAGACATTAAATCCAGAAAGAAATTTCATAAGTGCACTCAGTGTGAAGAAAAGGTTACTTATCAGTCATATCTCACTCAACATCAGAAAACACACACTGGGGAACCACCTTATAAGAGCTAATAGTGACAGAAATGCTTCAATCTGAAAGTCAATTCCATTCAACATGAAATAACACATACTGGACAAAAGCTGAATGTCAGAAAAGCTTCAGTTATAAATGTAATCTTACTCAGCATGAAAGAACACACACTGGGGAAAAACCGTATCAGTGCTCTGAACGTCAGAAACACTTCAGTCATAAATCCAATTTCTCTCTACACAAGAGAACCCACACTCAGCAAAAACCTTATCAATGTTACGTATGCCAGAAAAACTTCAGTTGCAAAAGTACTGTTATTGAACATCACAGGACCCATACTAGGAAAATACCTTATAAGTGTTCCGAATGCCAAAAAAGCTTCAGTCAGGAAGGTAATCTCACTCAACATGAGAGAACACACACTGGGCAGAAACCTTATCAGTGTTCTGAATGCCAAAAAAGCTTTAGTCAGAAAAGCAATCTCATTCAACATGAGAGAACACACACTGGGCAGAAACCTTATCAGTGCTTTGAATGCCAGAAAAGATTTAGTCACAAAGGCAATCTTAAACTACATGAGACCACTCACACTGGGCGAAAACCTTATCAGTGCTCTGAATGCCAGAAAACATTATGTTAAAAATCCAGTCTCACTTTACATGAGAGAACCCACACTGGGGAAAAACCTTATCAGTGCACTGAATGTCAGAACATCTTCAGTCAGAAGGTTGGTCTCATTCAGCATGAAAGAACCCACACAGGTGAAAAACCTCATCAGTGCTCTGAATGCCATAAAAGCTTCACTCATAAAATCAAGCTCACTCATCATGAAAGAACACACACTGGACATAAACCTTATCAGTGCTCAGAATGCCAGAAAAGTTTCAGTCAGAAAGGCAATCTCAAATTACACGAGAGAAGCCACACTGGGCAAAAACCTTATCAGTGCTCTGAATGCCAGAAAACATTCTGCCATAAGTTCAATCTTAATTTACATACAAGAACCCACACTGGAGAGAAACCTTATCAGTGCTCTGAATGCCAAAAACACTTACGGCTTAAAAACACTTTTATTCAACATCACAAAATACACACTGGGCAAAAACCGTATTCATGCTCGGAATGTAAGAAAAGCTTCAGATGCAATAGTCATCTTACTCGACATGAGCAAACCCACACCGGAGAAAAACCTTATTCATGTCCCGAATGCCAGAAAAGGATCAGTTACAAAAGTTATCTCACTGCACATGAGAGAACCCACTCAGGAAAAAAGCCTTATTACTACTCTGAGTGCCAGAAAAGCTTCAGTTGCAAAAGTAATCTCACTGTGCATGAGAGAACACACACTGGACAAAAACCTTATAATTGTTCTGAGTGCCAGAAAAGCATCAGTTGCAAAAGTAATCTCACTGCACATGAGAGAACCCACACTGGGGAAAAACCTTATGAGTGCTCGGAATGTCAGAAAAGCTTTAGCCAGAAAGTTTTTCTCAAACTTCATGAGAGAACCCACACTGGGGAAACCCTTTATCAGTGCTCTGAATGCCCAAAAACATTCCGTCATAAATCCAATCTCACTTTACATGAGAGAACCCACACTGGGGAAAAACCTTATCAGTGCTCTGAATGCCAGAAGAGCTTCAATCAGAAAGGCAATCTCAAAAGACATGAGAAAGCTCACACTGGAAAAAAACCTTATCAGTGCTCTGAATGCCGGAAAACATTCAGTAATAAATACAATCTGAATTCACATGAGGGAACTCACATTGGGGAAAACCCTTATCAGTGCCCTGAATGCCAGAAGAGCTTCAATCAGAAAGGCAATCTCAAAAGACACGAGAGAGCCCACACTGGGCAAACACCTTATCAGTGCTCTGAATGCCACAAGTCCTTCAGGTACAAAAATAGTCTTTTTTAAACATCACAAAACACACACTTGACAAAAACCTTATTCATGCTCCGAATGTCCGAAAAGCTCCAGATGCAGCAGTAATCTTACTCAACATAAGTGAACCCACAATGGAGAAAAAATGTACCCATGTCCTGAATGCCAGATAAGCTTCAGTTACAAAAGGCATCTCACTGCACATGAGAGAATCCACACTGGAGATAAAGCTCCTATCTTTGCTCGGAATGTCAGAAATGTTTAATTCATAAATCCAGTATCACTGTACATGAGAGAACTCATGCAAGGGAAACATCACCTTTTTTCTGGATGGCAGATAAACATCAGGTTTAAAATGAATCTGACTCAACATGAGAGAGTTAAAGTTATGCTCTAGACATGCCAAATAGATGTTTCAAAATGCTTCAATATACATTGAGGGTTGTAAAAATTCTTATTTGGATTTCCCTGTATGCAGGGGTTAAACCTGCAATATTGTCAACCTCTGCCGGAGCCTCCTTCTGGGATCTTCACAGCTTGAAAGAAAGAATGAGACTATTATCAAATATGATGTTGGTTAGTATAATGTATGTTCCCATATACCCTTAGTACTAACAAAGTGCCAGCATCAGTTTTAACCTCATGCAAGAAAGAAGACAAGCAGCTTTCACTGCCTCCCCACCACTCATGACTCAGTTCCCTTTCCTCCCTGTGCTCCCAGTTGCTCGCTTTGTGTGCTCAGTGGTCAAGTTTTACCCTGTGTTTCACTGTGGCTGCAAGACTCAGGCCCTGATTTATACTTTTTGACGCAAACCTGCGTTAGTGCAGGTTTGCGTCAAAAAGTATAGCGCCGGCTAGCGCCATTCCAGAGTGCCAGCTGGGCACCAAGCCGTTGTGATAACATCTGCGGACTACAGATATGAAAATGAAACATTTGTAGTGCTCTGCTTCATAGATTGTAGAACATTATCCAAGCATGGTGTGGAATTGAGGTTATTACCCTCCTTTGCAGAATGAAAACCAATCTTCTAAACTCCATTGTAGCAGAAGAAATAATCACCAGTGTTTACCCATTTCCAAAAGCTCCATATTCTTCAACTTTTAAATTAAACCATCATGGGTACATCATGCAAAACAAGACATCGCCCTCATCAAATAAGCTGAGGACGCACAACTACATTACACGGTTGGTGGCAGCATTCAAAAACTGAGGGCAAGTCTGAACATCGACCTCTGAGATTATCTGTGAATATCTCTCAATTGTCATTTAATAAACATTTAACCCATTAAACAGCCCTGTGTGTGGCCTTGGATATGGTTATAATTAACTCATAATATCACTTATGCTGTTTGATGACTTGAAAACTGTGAATGGCCAGCATATGTCAAAAGACAAAAAAAGACTCATCTTTACCTATGCATGAAAATGGACAATATTAAAAGGGTATTGTGGGTGTGCACAAATACTTTTGGAAAGACAAAGATCCAGTGCCTACACAGAAAGCAACCAGAGGAAAAGGTGGAAGGAAGTCTACTGATGAATTAAAGTAAGACTGAAGTGCAGCTTAAAACACTACAACTATAGGCTGGACAGCTTGGGATTCCTGATCTGTCCTTCAGCTTTGTAACCACAGAATTATCACAGATCAGCAATATTATTAGGGACGTCAAACGCAAGATCACTGAATGCCAATGAATGACCCATGCACTTGAATATTCGGAGTAGCCTGGGTCTCTGGGAATACCAACCTACCCACCCTCCTAGGACCATTGCAAATACTCTGGTAACATCATCATATCATAATAAAGAAAAGATGTAGTGTGATAAACAGAGGCCTAAATACTTCAGGCCTACCTTCTTCTTTCATTGCACCTGCAAAGCTTTTTGCAAAATGGATTGCATGATAGACAGTCCAGCAATAAGTGGAGATAAAAGAAGGAACAGAAGCAGCAAAACAGATTATAAACACATTCAAGTATCTGGACTATAAGAAAAGTATACAAGGGCAAAGCATAAAACTGTGTCATGGAAAATAGTAAAAACTCACAGAAAGACAGTGATTATCAGGACTAAACACAAGTGGTACACATAGATTTTATTCCCAAAGCCATGAGAGTAATAATGCCATCCTAGGGCAGCTGCTCACACAAAGAATGATTAACTTGATGGATAGAAATGTTGTAACATCAAACAAAGACATCTTCTGCTGTATGGGGTGCGTGACTGTCTCCCACCTATTTGTGGAACAGCAGGTGGCCATGGTTGAATAATAATATACAGGAGGCAGTACAGATGAACCTGAGAAACTGTGTAAACATAGCAGGATCAGCTCACTAAACAGATACAAGAACCCTGCTGCTTCCAGAGTACAGAACACAAACCTGGTACAGTAAAAGGACATTGCAATCTCTGCGGATAAAGATAAACCCACAAAACAGACTATGGGGCTAATTACAACTTCGGTGGACGGAAAATAAGTTTCAACCTTCTTAGGTCTCATCAGTGAGGTCAAGTTTGGTTCCAGTGGGCAAAGTGAGCACAGGATCCACATCTGGACATACCCATCACACTTTGAGCATTGAACTGAGGAATACAAAAAAGGTTTGTGCTGGATGTGGTCCTCTTGGAGTATGACCAAGCCTGATTTGCATCTCCGTGGGTCTAGTCTGAGGTGACGTGGTGGGCAAAACACAACATCAGACTATGTACATTTACTGATCATGTCACTCTGCTTGTTAGAAAATCAGCTAAATAAGCTGCCCTGATGCTGTCACTGATATACCGTTCAATATTGATACAACTTTTTATTCACATAGGAATTCTTTAGGCTTGTTTAAGACTATGGGATTTGGCTTAGATTGATTTATCAGATCAAACACCCTGATTTCAAACTGCATGGGAGAGTAACCTTTAAATGATGTGTTTTTAGCCTGGTAACTCACATCATCCCATGGTTCTTATCAGTGGGTCGGCCAGATATTTTGAACTATGAAAATATATGATTTGCCATTTAAAAATGCTAACCTGGATGTGTGAAGTTAAATTTAAGGCTACTGAAGCATTTGAATTTAGTTATTTCTCTGATAATAGAAACTTTTCTCCAGTAAATGGAGGAATTAAGTTTCCGTCATTGTCCAAGAAATGCAGACGTTTCTGCAATGGTGGATCGATATTGGTTTTCTGGCCAGCACTGATTTCCCTACCCTTTTCCTCAACTCTGATCATTCTTCACGTTTCAGACGTGAGAATGAAATGGAAACATTCTCTCCAGTGAGAGATGCTAACAGCACTAGCTCCATTACTGATGAGAAAATAGATGCCTTAAAAATGTGCTGTACAACAGGTTAAAAAGCAACTCGCACCATAACTGAAAATTCAAAGTTTATAGGTTTATTAGATGACTCTAATCTTGAAAACTGGAACAGGATGCGCACTGCGTTGGCAGGTTATACTGAGCAGAGGGTCCGGCCCTTTCCCCCTTGAGGATGCATTGTCATTCTTTATGAAGAACTCGGGCCCTCTCTAAACAGCGCCTGTTTGAAGAACAGATTTGATGTGAAAGATGTTAAGTTGGTTCAGAGTCGTGAGATTGCGTCCAGGATACACAGGGCCGTATTTATACTCTGGTTGCGCCGAATTTGCGTCGTTTTTTTCGACGCAAATTCGACGCTAAACTAACGCCAACTAACGCCATATTTATACTATGGCGTTAGACGCTTCGGGCGCCAAAGTGCCCGGAGTGGGCGTAATTTTTTAGCGTGAACCCCTTCCTTGCGTTAATGATATGCAAGGGAGGCGTTCCCGTCTTAAAAAATGACTCCCAGGCCTTTACGTGGTATTTATACTCCCGGGCAAAAATGACGCCCGGGAGTGGGCGTGGCCAAAAACGGCGCTTTTGCGCCGCTTTTTAACGCCTGGGTCAGGCATGGCGTTAAGGGACAAGTGGGCTCAAAATGAGCCCAGAGGTGCCCTCCCCTGCCCCCAGGGACCCCCCCTGCCACCCTTGCCCACCCCAGGAGGACACCCAAGGACGGAGGGACCCATCCCATGTACATTAAGGTAAGTCCAGGTAAGTTTTTTTTTTTTTTTTTTTTGTGGCATAGGGGGGCCTGATTTGTGCCCCCCTACATGCCACTATGCCCAATGACCATGCCCAGGGGACAGAAGTCCCCTGGGCATGGCCATTGGGCAAGGGGGCATGACTCCTATCTTTACAATGATAGGAGTCATGTTGATGGGGGATGGGCGTCGAAAAAAAATGGCGCAAGTCGGGTTACGACGATTTTTTCGACGTAACCTGACTTGCCCCATTTTAAGACGCCCATACGCCATTTTCCCCCTACGCCGGCGCTGTCTGGTGTACGTGGTTTTTTTCCACGCACACCAGGCAGCGCCGGTCTGATTGCGCCGTCTAACGCCATTCCATAAATACGGCGCCCGCATGGCGCTTCAGAATGGCGTTAGACGGCGCAAAATTTTTTGACGCTAAACTGCGTTAGCGCAGTTTAGCGTCAAAAAGTATAAATATGGGCCACAGTGTGTGGCTGATAAAGCTTTCTGCATTTGTATATCTTAATAGAAAAGCTTTGTCAAGTCCATATGGCAGAGCGAGGGGAAGCATTGCAGCTCTCGTGAGAACGAGTGTAACAGCTTCAACTGTAGAGGGAAAAAGTGCATCAAATGTGATATTTTCAGTTCTTACTTAGGCTGCCTTTGAATGCAACATAGAACTAACCATTTACTAATTTAAATAATTTATTTATCTTCTGTGTCTATTTAAAGTAGGAAACTCTTCAACAGCGTCATGATTGAGCTTAATTTATTGTTATGTAGGTGGTGTCACAAAATAATACTGGTAACCTGAATCTAAATCTATTTCATGATAATTCCTCTTTGGACAAAAACAGGGAACAAGATTCCTCTGTGGCCTATCAGAATCAAGGCTTAGGCTTCATACAACACAACGTACAACATGCTGCCTACATCAACTGTTACATACATGTCAATTGTATGTAGTGCAGTGGTTGTACCATAAATAACTTTCTGTACCAGTGAAGTTTGTGAATAATATATCACATTTATTAGAAACTTAAATTCCACAAATTCCACAATTTAAAGTGAAGTAATCAAGGTGCTTATGTATAACAGTGCAGTGTGAGTGAATTATGTGTTAGTATGTTGAAGTGCTATTTACATGAAAACCAAAACCAAACTGTGGTTAAAAGCATGAGGTCTCAGAAAAGAACCTAGAACAACAGGTGCTGTGAGCCTGCTGAACTTTTCAAATGCCAATCCACATTTTCAAATTCAGTGCCAATCTGCCCATCTTGTAAGTCATTAGGCACCATATGGAATGAATGGAAATGGCTGGATGCTATAAAAACCTTTAATGTACTACCAAATACCTGGGTAAACTATTTGACCAGAGTTTTCAATTCGCATTGTTTAGATGTTAATTTCCCTTCACGGAACTGGTGTACATGCGCTGGATGTAGAAACTCTTGCACATGCGCACATAGACACTGCTGAAGTCAGAACGGCTCCTGCCCTTAGTAGCCTTCCGGTAGATCGGTTTCAAGCTTGCCCCAAGGTTTTAGACAAAAGTTTAATTATGTTCCTCAAAAATACTTTCTCTTCAGAACTTATTCTAGATTCTTGGCGTGACTCTTTGATAGATCGATATTTAAAAAGGAAGATCAAAAACAGATGAAAAACTATGGCCTCGTAGCCCGTCTTGGTAGTGATGCTCAAATCTTTACTAAAGTTGAATAAGTCTAAAGAATGGTTGAAGCCACTTGGATTTCTCCCCTTTTTGCAATGACGCACCCGCCACTGACAATATATTGACTTTTGCAGTGCTGCAAAGTAAATACACAAAACTCATTAAGGATGACAAACTGTATACATGCTTTAAAGACTATTTGGCTGTATTCAATAAGGTGCTTGAGTTAAGCTTTGACAGAAACTACACAGCTGAGATATTTCTCGTTCATTGTTAATACTTCTTACAGATCACCATATTGGCACCTGGATACGGGTACGAGTAGGGCTTAACGATCAGCTCACCAAACATATTTACTCTATTTGTGGTGCAAAGCAGCAATTTATTCTTGCTTCATGTTTCGGCCTCTATTCTTCTGATTTGTCCAACACTCTCAAAAAAGTTGCACATTCTCTCTGTGGGTGAAGGGACAAAGACATAAGAAGGTTAATGTACTGTTTGATAGGTCTTGTGAGTAAGATCAACCGGAAGAGTGTAACAAACTAAATGATTTGACAGATAATTTAACCAAAACTAATTCTGTGGTCTTTGGTTCTTGATTTTCTTTTACATTCAAGTGTTTTCTGCAAACTTCATCTTTCATACATATCAACTCTTATGCGTCCCCAGTGATGCAGTTGTCCTCATCCATAACATGATTGTTTCGTATCTCAACGACATGGTATTTCCTCTAGTTAGGCTTTCCTCAAATTATATAAAACTCAGACGTGCCAATCTATAAAATGTAAAAAAAATATGCCCATATAAACTAAATCTGATAATTGTGTTCCTCTCTTTTGCAACCAGAGCACTTCTTACTACTAGAAATGACATTGGGCCTGATTACAACATTGGAGGACGGTGTTAATCCGTCCGAAATGTGACGGATATCCTGCCCACCGTATTACGAGTTCCATAGGATATAATGGACTCGTAATACGGTAGGTGGTATATCCGTCACATTTGGGACGGATTAACACCGTCCTCCAATGTTGTAATCAGGCCCATTGTGTTTTCCAGTGCATGGAGGGACATTTTCTACCTGTTCCAGTCGGTTAAACAATGCAAACTTTAGAATGTGGACTAACAAGCAGATCTGAACAATTGAAAGCACCTTTTCTGACTAGAGCTACAGTCAATGCAGGTTTCCAACATGTGGATGTAAGGTTGTTCTTCTCCTACTGTCAGGTGTGTTTTAGGGGATGTCAACACTCTCCCCAACCCTCATATTCCATTCAAAGTACAGGTGCAGTGCGTGGTAATTATAAGCTCATTCAGGCTGAGCGAGGCCTGCTGTATAATGCGAGGTTAGCTGAATATCCGAGTGGCGGCTACATTACACCTGCCTCGTAAAGGTAATTAATGAGACCCCGGAGGTTACATACCAAGAAGATTCCTTTTGTGCTAACTACTGTCTGGAGAGTTGAATGGAAATAGAATAATGGACAGAAGTTATATAAATAACCGTGGGCTCTGTAATGAGAAAAGTTAACCTCTAGCTCAAGTATTGTGCAGTTGTCAAGACCTGGTGCTGGAATCAAAGCCAGTATTCAAACGTGTTTTCCTTGAAAATATTATACACACTGTAACGTGTCTTGTAGTTATGTTTTGAGGAACCAAAAAATATGCTTTGTAGAAGAGCTGCTGAGTTTGGCCTTTTGACCTTATGTGAACGTCAACAACGTATGTGGCTTTATATGTTTCTTAGCAGTCCTAGCACCGTGATTAGCTGCTTTTATTTCTGTATTGACACGGTTGGTCTCTTTATTGTTAATGTGTCCAATTAGCTGATGATCTAAAGGTTTTTAATTAAGGAATAGTCATTTCTATTTTATGATCCACTAGTGTTTCTGATCTGGAATTGGTCTTTATTCAAAGAATGTTAATAAATCAAACAATAAAATTCCTTCCCTGTCACCGGTAGGTGGCTCCACCACCCCCTAACACTCACCTGACACCCCTCACCCCCCCTCCATTCAAACCCAGCCCCCCACTCACCCCCATACACACACTAAGCCCCCCACCCCCTCCGATTCATCCACACAGCCCCCATACACGCACACAGACATGCACCATGCATACCCCCATTTACTTACACTCATCCATACACGCATTCATACACACACTGGCATACACGCATTCATATACGTATTCTTCCAGACATACACACACGCACAACATGCCCCCCACCCCCTCCCCTTTCAGATGATCACCTTACCTGCTCCGGGGAGGTCATCTGGCAGGGAACGGGAAGGGGCGCTGCTACCACCAGCAGCGCCAACCAGCAGAACACTGCCAGGCCGTATCACAGGTCATTATACAGCTGGCGGCATTCAACTTGCGTGGCGTGGCGGTGCCTCGTGGTAGCAACGCCAGCTTACCACCATCCGCCAGTCTGATCACTGACGGATTGCTGCCCTTATTGTGGCGACAGTCCGGCAGTGCTCATAATCTGGTGGACGGATGGTAGCTGCGGTGGCGGTATTTTGCCGGCCGTCACCGCGGCGGTAGGCGGCTTTTACCACCAATGTCTAAATGACCACCTTAGATATAGGTAAGTAGTAGGTCCCTATCAATGTTACATATTTTTTTCACCAGAAAAAACTAAGGTTATAGGGATGTTGTATTTGGGCTCATATTTCACACTTACAAAACCATAGAAATTCAGCAATTTTAGTTACCTGAGCTAACTATAACTTGCACCCCCGTAATGTACTGCTTATGACCTCAAATACTACATTACTCATGACATTGTCAATGATATCACTGATGACATCTCAAATGACATAACTGATGACATTGTCCAGTGAGTGTACATGATTGTATGGTTGTCTGAGTCGGTGTGTGAATGGGTCTATGCATGAGTGAGTGATTGAGTCATTTGCCTTATAGGTGAACAAGTGGTTGTGTGAGTGGCTGTACTGGTTGAGTGAGTGGGTGTGTGAGTGGCTGTAAGGGTGAGTGAGTGCGAGTGTGTGTGCTTGTATGGTTGAGTGACTGGATGTGTTAGTGACTGTATCGGTGAGTGACTGCGTGAGTCAGTGACTATGGGTGGGTGACTAGGTAAATGAGTGGCTGTATGCATAAGTGAGTGGCTGTATCAGTGCCTATGGGAGAGTGAGTGGATGTGTGAGTGCCTCTACGGGTGAGTGAGTGGGTGTGTGAGTGCCTGCATGGGTGAGTGAGTGGGTGTCGGAGTGCCTGTACGAGTGAGTGTGTGGTGGTGAGAGTGGTTGTATGGGTGACTGGCTAAGTGTGTAAGTGACTGTATCAGTGAGTGAGTGGCTGTGTCAGTGACTATATGGCTGAGTGTGTGGTTGTGTGAATGGTTGTATGGGTGAGTGAGTGGGTGTGTCAGTGGCTGTGTGGGTCTGTTAGTGGGTATGTAAGTGGTTGTATGAGTGGGTGTGTGAGTGACTGTGTGAGTGGGTGTGTGAGTAGGTATATGAGTGTGTGAATACTTGAGTTAGTGCTGTTTGGGTTTGTGAGTGGTTGTGTCAGTGGCTGTCTGAGTGAGTGGGTGTGTGTCAGTAGTTTTATGGATCAGTGAAGGAGTATGTGAGTAGTTGTGTTTATGCGCATGTACAAGAGTTTGGATGGGGGTATCAGTAGGTGTGTGAGGAGTTCTGTGGATGATGTCATTTGAGATGTCATAAGTGATGTCACTGACCATGTCATGAGTGACATAATATGTGAGGCCATAAGCAGTGCATTATGGGGGTGCAAGTTATAGTAACTCATGTAACAATAGCTGCTGAATGTTTGTGGTTTTGTATGTGTGAAATGAGAGACTATAATGTCCCCGTAACCTTTGGTTTTTGTAAGTGAATTTCCATGTTTTTCTAAATTCTATTTTCTAGCTATAACATCTCTTTAATCTTTGTTTTTTTCAGTGAATTTCTATGTTTTTTTAAATTGTATTGCCTAACTGTAACATACCTGTAAGCTTTGCTTTTTCAGTGAATTTAAAACGTTTGTTAAATGTTATTACATAACTATAACATCCCTGTAAATGTCAGGGATCAGGGAGACATTATCCTGACATGTTCCTGCCAAGCCATGCTATCAGCATTCAGACCAGAAGAGTGCTGAACTCTGCAACAAGATATAAGATGTTTGTTTTCTGTTTAACTGCACTTCTTGTCAGTATTGTTCAACTTTACAATGGTTGCACAGTGGTTCCTCATGTGCCCCTACGAGTTCCTTCAGTCTCCTGACTTCCATACTTTGCAGATTCTGCCATGGAATTGTCCTTGGAAGAGCGTATTGTCTTTTATGAGAGAGAAGTCAAACTTATATTTCCTAGAGAAAGTTGTTATAATTCAGCACAACATCTGAAGCACTTATACAAAAAATGGGCACTATTTAGTGTTTGAAAACCCTTATAAAAAGCACATAAAGTAGCTCGAGATATCCCGCTTTTACTAGGAGACCTGAGACATTACTCTTTGTAGGAGGGAAAAGTGAAGGGTTGGGCCACCGGCCGTTGTCTTAGTTGGGACACTCTATGACCATATAATGTTCATATATAACTTGGAAGAGCCTCCTAGCTCTTTAGTTGTAACACTCCTTGAAGAACAGAGAGGGGGCAGTAACACACCTCTTACTGCTCTCAGGAGGTCCCCGTATTGATAGTTCCAAAGAATGCACTGTGCAGGCTTTCAATTCTACTGTCATAATGGAGGCACAGATCAGTAGGAAGGCGCTGGATGTGCACCACCATCTATGGAAAACATGAGTGCAGCCTAAAAGTTAACAAACCCAGACCCTGATTTATACTTTTTCACGCAAAACTGTGCTAACGCAGTTTTGCGTGAAAATGTTTACCGCCGGCTTCAGAGCCGGCTGTTGCAGAGCAACAGTCGAGCGCCATATTTAAGGAATGACGCTAGCCGGTGGGAATACCCAATTAGCATCAAAATAAATGACGCTAACCAGGTGGGGAGGCGTAGGTTGTGTGTCAAAGAATGGCGCTAGTCAGGTTAGAGTCAAAAAAATGACTTGAACCTGACTAGCGTAATTTATTGACGCACAACCCCCATGGACATGACTCCTGTCTTAGTAAAGACAGGAGTCATGTCCCAAGCCCAATGGCCGTGCCTAGGGGACTTATTTCCCCTGGGCATGTCCTTTGGGCACAGTGCCATGTAGGGGGGCCCAAGTTAGGCCCCCCTATGGCACTTCAAAAAATAAAACCTAATACTTACCTAGGATGGGGTCCCCCATCCTCCGCTCTCCCTCTGATGTGGGTGGGGGTGTCCCTGGGGCCTGGGGAGGGCACATGGGGACTCATTTCATGGAGTTCCACCATGGAAATGAGCCCACAGGTCCCCTAACGCCTGCCCTGACCCAGGCATTAAATAATGGCGCTAAGCAGGTGCGCGGGAGGATAAATAAGGCGCTAGGGCCTTAGAGTCATTCTTTGCCCGGGAACGCCTCCTCGCATCTCATTGACGCAAGGTAGGTTTTCACAGTAAAAAATTGACGCTAACTCCATAACTTTGGCGCCGGACCGGTCTAGCGCCAAAGTATAAATATGGAGTTAGGTTTGTGCCGGATTTGCGTAAAAAGAAATACGCAAATCCGGCACAAACAGAGTATAAATATGCCCCCAGTATGTACCCCTGCGGCTGGCACATTATCCCCTCTATGCTACGTGTGCGTGCTCATGGCTTGACTCCACTAGACACATAACATCTAGGGGTGAGTCAGTACCTTGGTTGCTGCAGCCATCGCACAATTATAGTTAAGGGGCTCAGGATTCACTTTGTGTTCAATGAATTCCAGGGTATATCACCATTGAGTGCAGTTGTGGCTTGCGTCTGTCCAGTACAACTCACTCTCACTCTGGTGTTTTCTAGGGAGTAAGCAGTGAGCTTGGTAGATGCTCTTCTGCCTCTAATGGGGCTTCTATGTTCACCTATTCTGATTCGGACCTTCCTGGTGCTCGTACCAAAGTAACGTAACCCACATGGGCATTCTGTCACATCTATCACATTCTCACTATTGCAATTGGTGTGTGCTCACTGTTCCCAAGGAGTGCGGAGGCCCAAATCTAGGGTTTTCATGTGTTTTGCTAGGGAACATGCTGCACAGTTCCCACATGGGTAATGTCCACATACTGGTGGGGCACCCCAGAGGGTATTGAATCTTTGCGGGCTGTGTCTCCATGTTTTCATATGGACAACTGTGTCCCGAATGCTCTTATTTTTCTTTAAAAAGAACAGGGGCTTCACAAAGGACAACTGGTTCGACCTAAGGATCCTCTAATGCTTGTTGACAATGCGCTTCACTTCGTTTGAAGAGGTATTATACATGTTCACAGAAATTAAAGAATCAGTGTCATCTTTTCTATTTGTCTCAAGAAGGGCTTCTTTGGGGATGTTCCTGGCCTGTTTTCTAACCTTCACAATTATTATGTCTGGATAATGTTTCTCTCCTACTTTGTTAGTGAGAACTTCTGCTCTCTTTGAAAAACAGCTAGTTTAGACCAATTCCTCCTTATGCAGAGAATTTGCCCTACTGGGAGATTCTTCCAGAGAGCCCTGGGGTGGGCACTGTCAAAATGTGCTGTAGTCCCTTCATCACACACCAGATTACAAGGACATCAACTATGTATCGGCGCCAGTAATGTATCGGATTAGAGAAGGGGTTATTAATCCATATATTCTGCTCTTTGAACCAGTGCACATATATGCATGCTATACTGGGGGCAATTCTGCTGCCCATCAAAGTACTGTGTCGGTGCATTTGGATCTTATCTTCATATGTAAAGAAATTGTCTGTTAAAGCCAGCTTGGCCAACTCCATGCCCTAGTGAACTGGTGCTGCTCAGTCATATTCTTGAGAATGTAGAAGGTCTGAAATTACTCCTAGGGTTTACTCTTGGGGGATGCTAGCGTAGAGTACCTCAACGTCTAGGCATAGCATCATCTCGGTACAGGGATCGCACTCAACTTTCTTTGGGATGTTATGGAGATGTTTTGTGTCCTATATATAGGATCTAATTTGAGTCACCAGGGGATGGAGAAACCAATCTGTGATCTGGGATAAAGGATCTAACACTGGGTCAATGCCTGACACTATTGGCCTGCCGTGTGGTGGTGCTCTACCTTTATGTGTTTTCAGGATAGTGTAGAACACTGGCATCTGTGGCTCAGTGTGATTAGTAAATCATTTAGTCAAATTGTGGTAAATGTTCCTTCTTGGGCTGAGCAGCTCAACTTCCTTGATGACAGCTTCCTCATAGGCAAGGAATTCTTGTGGTATTGATGAAGGAGGAGGATTCAAATATGATTTCAATCGTAAGGTGGCTTAGCCCTCCCTGTTGTCTGTACTTGGGGTGTTCGACCCTTATTTTCCTGAAAAATTCAGCCGATTCACACCTCATTTCGAATTTGTCCAAGTGGGTTGTAGGAACTAAACCCAGTCCCTTGTTCAGTACAGACATCTCATCTTTTGTCAGCATTTCTGTGGTTAAATTTATAACTATGTTGACAGGCTGCTCGGGCCCAGTTGGACCTCCCTTGATGCGCACCATGTGTGCATCTCCTCTTGTTTTTGGGTCACCCATTGGAGCTTCTTGTCTCCTCGTGTGACTCCATAGCCTCTTTCTGAAAAAGGCCTATTCGCTTGGTAGAAAGGTATTTGCTTAGGAGGGAGACCAGGGAAGGTGGTGGACCCTAGGGGCCTTGCCAGTAAAACATCTTGTGTGGATGAAAAGCTGGATTATACATCCTTCTACCCCTCTGGGTCCTGGGTTTCCCTCTCCATCTCTGATTAGAGTTGTTACTTTACAATTTGTGGGTGTCCGAGTTCGTAGACCGTGGTTCAGTCCATTCTGACGACTCTGATCTAGACCTTTGCTGATTATAATCTTTCTTCATATAGGGAAACACCCTTTCATCAGATAAATATTTTATCCTTTTGAAGTTTACTGATCTTACTCTGCCTGAGGAAGCCCTTATGCTAAGAAGTTTCTTTGTTCACCTCTTCAAGTTTTTTCTTAAACACAGTGATCTTAACCTGAGAGTTGCGAAAGGCTTTGCTTGCCTTGATTTTGACCAACATAGCCTCTGACAGCTGTTTGACAGTACTAATTATAAGGATCAACCAGTCCCTTGAGCATCGCCATGTGATGGGTGACCATTCTTTCTTGAACTGGTGATCCTCTAAAAAGATCCTTGTTGCAAGAGACCTGACTGAGCAGTGTTGGCCCTCAAGTATTCGTCATAATAGCCCCATGCAGGAGCGTCTTCACCTGGTTCTTCTTCAACTCTTTAACCCAGTTCTGTGATTTTGCCACATTCTGTGTGATATTACTGTCTGGTAAAAAGGGAGGGACTGCTAAAATCAATGCTGACATTTCTTCTGAATATGCTAGGCCTACTTGTTCTGCCATGGTGTGGATGGTCATTTGTCAAAAACAAATTGGGATTCCAAATGGATCAAATGGAATCAGACAATCCCTGCAGCTGTGTGCCACTCAAAATACTGTAAACCTAAGGTAGGGTGGATTCCACAAGGGCCCGACCTACCCAAAGGAATGGGAGATTTTTCCACCTAGATGTAGGCAAGAGGGGATAAGTTCTCTCTAAATCAATCTATAAATCCACAAAAACGCGTATCTGCCACCTAACATTACTTAGAGTACATATGGTTAGTGGTTGCCAATCCAAAAACCTATTATTCTTTATATATAACCCTCACCCACTCTCGTAGAGGCATGCTTCATCATCGGGTTTACCCGGGCCCCTAAAAGCCAGGGTGGGCTCAACCATATTCCAGGGAGCACTTGAGATATTGTGAGTGTAAGGGAATTAAAAAAGGTCTCATCCACACCCTGGTGTCCCTTTATTAGCGGGGTGGGTGGGTTAAAATCTAAAACAAAGGACAATGAAGGATGTTATTGGTCCTTTGACCCTATCAACATCAACATGTTTCTGCCCTACACTTAATGGCTTAATAACAGGTCCGGGGCATTCACCAGGATGAGTTTAATAAATGTCTCACCTCCCGGTGACAACCTGCAAATCACTTTTCGCGAGATGCATGCTGCATGCTACTCACTAAGCATGCAGGGTGAGTACTGTACTCACCTCATCACAGTGGCGGTACTCAATTGTCTGACTAGTAGTACCTGGAAGGAAAAAAACAGAAATGTACTAATGACCCGAGTACATTGTGAAGACTCGCTAACCTAGAACTCATGCATGAAAACACCACCTTAGTGTTTCTCATTAAACACGCTGTTTCAGATAGGGAATATTTTCCTCAGGCTGGACATCAGGTTCATGACACTCTCAAGGGCCTGCTCACCACACTACCAACACAGGCAAGAGCAGTCTATAATCCCTGCGTCTATGACAACCACCAACACACTCACACAGCGTAACCTCTCGAGATAGGTGAGCCATAGAAACATTGTTAATACGGGATGACATGCTACACAGAAAAGAATAAAAAACTATAAATGAATAAATGCCAAACAGAACTTAAAGTAACTCTTGCAAGAGTGCCTTAGCTGCGTGGGCGCCCTGTCAGGCCACAACGGGTGCGGTATGAGGTCTGGCCCTATAGTCACCCACTGTGTTCGTCCATATATAGACAGCACCTGATTTAAGCATGCCACACACAGACCACAGAAATAAACACACACATATTGATGAAGTTCAACTCTGGAACAATAGAACCATTCACACAGACATGGCCCATAATGCTTAGTTAAGGGACCTGGGTCCCGTTACTCACATCGTCAAGGGTCTAAAAACACCCATTTGGCCCGGGTCACCCTCCTAATCTCGCTCAGGAGACGTGGTCAGGGACCGGCATTTTAAAGAAGCTGCATGAAGTCCGGCTGCCAATGGTGCACGTCACATAATCCAACATGATACACTGATGACCAAGTGTTGTGTTTGGAACCTGGTGTGTGGTCTTTGAGAGTAGGATTGTGGAATGCGGGGCTCGTGGGAGTATGACGTCAAGCTGGAATGTTGGGGGATGACGGGGAGGACGGCTGACAAGAGCGAGAAGACGGCGGTTGGGGCGGATGTCAGCACTCTTTGGAGGTGGCTCTGTACTTGAAGAAATAAACGCATAGTGAACACTTTCATCGTGTGGAAAATTCTTCGTTGATCGTAACATATTTTGGCGACGAGCGGTACTTGAAGAGCCACCTCGGAACTCACGTTCGGATTCGGGCCATTTTCGGGCTGGACACTGCACCATCTGCTAGCGTTTTTTCTCCCATTAAGGTGAGAGTCGTTCTGACGCAGCGATCGTCCTGGTGTCCTTAATTTCAGAAATTGGTTGTGCGGCCCCCAACTGAAGGCAGACTGCACGCAAATAGAGATCTCCGTGTGTTCAGCGCTGGAATTGCCTCACGTCTCAGTACATCACAAGCAAGGTGTGCGCATGCACAATCTCTCTGTTGAAGATTTTCCGGATGAGTCTGTTCAAGCGCGTTACATAGTAACCTGGTTAACGAGGGTATTTGTGTGAAACACACTTTTAAGTGACTACTCCTCTGCGCCTGTACGTGTTTGTTATCTTTGATACAAATTTGTGATTGGCAGCAAGTTTTATCACTCTCCAATCCAGGGAATTTTTGGGATATTATTGTACTGAACGCTATGCAATCTGTGGCTGCTCCCCCTCCATTTCTTGACACACCTGGTGAACCACCGGTGTCTTGGCCTCAATGGTTTGATGCGTTTGAAACTTATTTAGGAGCTATTGGAGCATCACGTTTTAGACCAGAGAGGAAAAAGTTTCTATTACTACACTCATTGGGTTTTGAAGGAAGAGAGACTTTGAAACACCTTCCGGAAGTCGAAGTGGTGGATGGAGAGGAACTGGACGAATATCAAGAGACAGTAAAAAAACTTATTTTGAGATTTGATAAACTGCCGAGTATTGTAGTATTGCGCCACAAATTTTTTAAGAGAGTTCAGCTACAGAGTGAACCAGTTGATGAATTTGTCAGCGCTCTCCGTAAATTGTGTGCGCAATGTCAATTTGGTACATTCCGTGATCAATTGATAAGAGACCAGTTCATAGGGAATTGTTTTGATAAACACATCCAACAAAGACTTCTTACCATGGGTGATCCGTTGCTTGATGACGTAATTAAGCAAGCAAAGAGTATTGAACTGGCTCAAGCCTCTCTTAAGGAACTTTCGGCTCAACGCAAGGAAGAAGAGAAACCTTGTGTCAATGTTGTTTCTTCTCGCAAGGATCTTAGGACCAGCAATAATCAATTTTTCAAACGTAGCAATATATGTTTTAGATGTGGGAATTTTCCACATCCAAAAGACTCTAAAGGTTGTCCTGCCAAGAATGTGGTGTGTCACAAATGTGGCAGGACAGGACATTTCGCTAGGGTGTGTCAGAATCCTGGAAATAAGAATGCTAAAATCAGCAGTGTGTGTGATGACAAAGAAATGTCTGTTCAATGTTTGGAGAATGAGTTTCGTGACATGATTGTGGTTGTCACAGATGAACAAGTGCTTTCGGGAGATTCGGAGGAGTGTGTGGATCCGTATGTGGATATTCGTGTGGGGGATAAAACACTCCATCTTCTGGTGGATTCTGGGGCACGCATCACAATGATAACCTCAGACCTGTTTAAGAAAACGTGGGGTACTAGGAAGTTGTTTCCTCCTGACAGAGCTCCAGTTTCCTATGAGGGAAGGAAGATTGAGTTGGAGGGTTTCATCGATGATGTGTTGGAGTTTAAGGGGCGCAAAATTTGTGGAAAGATATATGTGGCGGTCAAGGGTCTTAACATTTTAGGTTGGTTCCACCAAGGTCTATTTGGTATGGTACTGAGACCAGGTACTTCGGAACAAGTGATGGTAGTTAAAGACCATAGTGATTTTGATCTATCGACTCTTCATAAGAAGTTCCCTTGTGTTTTTGAGAAAAAATTAGGGTGTATCAAAGGTTTTAAACATAATATAAAAATCAAATGTGACGCCATACCCATTAAGCACAAATTAAGAGCGATACCTTTCAGTTTGAGGGATGACCTTAAGTCAGAAATAGAGAAATTACAAGTGTCAGGTGTAATTGAGCCGATTGAGTCTAGCTTATGGTTATCTCCCATTGTCGTCGCACGCAAACGCAATGGCGAGATGCGTTTGTGTGTTGATTTGAGGAGTCTCAACAAAGAGATTTGGGTCGACTCCTTTCCGCTACCCAGAATCAATGATTTGCTTGAGAAATTGAATGGGGCAGTATGGTTTTCTAAAATTGATTTAGCGTCGGCTTATCACCAAGTTGTCCTTGATGAAGATTCCAGACACCTTACGGCCTTTAACACACCTTTTGGTACTTTTCAATTTCGTAGGATGCCTTTTGGTCTGGCCTCGGCGGCTGCAGTCTTCCAGCGTATCATGTCACATCTCCTTAGAGATATTGACGGGGTCCTGGTATTTCAGGACGATGTGTTGATTTTTGCCAAACAGTTATTTGAACATGACACAGTGCTTAAGTCTGTTATACGGATTTTTGAGGAGAATGGGGTGGTTGTTAAAGAGGACAAGTGTGAATTTTGGAAAAAAGAGATTGAATTCTTGGGACATGTTGTTTCTGCGGAAGGGGTCAAACCGAGACCTGGGTTGGTGGATGCTATTCGAGAGTGTCCTCAGCCAAAGAACAAGGACGAGCTTCGCTCTTTTGTTGGGTTGTGCGAATTTTATTCTAGGTTTATTCCTAATTACGCCTCCAAAATGAAATCTTTATCCAATATGTTGAAGGAAAGGGTTGAATTTTTGTGGGATGCGGGGTGTCAGGACACGTTTGATTTGGTAAAATCTGAAATGATTAAGGCTAAGGCATTACGTCCATATGATCCAGCATTGAGGTGTAAAATAATGGTTGACGCTAGTAAGTACGGTTTGGGTGCTGTCCTTGTCCAGGACACTGAATGTGGTGAAGCTACCATCAGTTATGCCTCTAGAGTATTGAGAGAAGCTGAGTTGAACTACTCGGTAATAGAGAAAGAGTTATTGGCTTGTGTCTGGGCGAGTGAAAAGTTTAGGAGTTATATATGGGGCAGAAGGTTTGTCATTGTGACAGATTGTGAGAAAGTAGCCTCTTTCTAGCCTTGTTACCCCCACTTTTGGCCTGTTTGTGAGTGTATGTCAGGGTGTTTGTCACTGTTTTCACTGTCTCACTGGGATCCTGATAGCCAGGCCCCAGTGCTCATAGTGAAAACACTATGTTTTCAGTATGGTTGTTATGTGTCACTGGGATCCTGCTGGTCAGGACCCCAGTGCTCATAGGTTTGTGGCCTATATGTATGTGTCACTGGGACCCTGTCACACAGGGCCCCAGTGCTCATAGGTGTGCATGTATGTGTTCCCTGTGTGGTGCCTAACTGTCTCACTGAGGCTCTGCTAACCAGAACCTCAGTGGTTATGCTCTCTCATTACTTTTAAATTGTCACTAACAGGCTAGTGACCAATTTTACCAATTTACATTGGCTTACTGGAACACCCTTATAATTCCCTAGTATATGGTACTGAGGTACCCAGGGTATTGGGGTTCCAGGAGATCCCTATGGGCTGCAGCATTTCTTTTGCCACCCATAGGGAGCTCTGACAATTCTTACACAGGCCTGCCACTGCAGCCTGAGTGAAATAACGTCCCCCTTTCCACGTGATACCAACAGGTTGTTTAACTTCCCATTTCACACAAAATGTAATGGTCGGGAACCGGAGAGTAAATCCTATTGCGACGGTTTTCGATGAGGAAACTCTTGCATCCTTCTCCTCCTGTTAGGGGATTATATTGATGCCATGACTGCGTTACTTGTCACTATTTAGTATTATTAAATTAGATACCAGTTACTCTACCCTTACAATTTGTCCCTGAGCTCACACTTTGGAGCAATGAGACATCACCACTTTGAACCATTTGCAGCTCGGCTATGTCAGCAGAACATCCCTTAAAAATGCTTCATTCAAGCAAATTTATTGGTCAATGTAGGATGCTGGACTGGCTTGTAGTGAGTACCAAGGGGTACTTGCACCTTGCACCAGGCCCAGTTATCCCTTATTAGTGTATAGGGTGTCTAGCAGCTTAGGCTGATAGATAATGGTAGCTTAGCAGAGCAGCTTAGGCTGAACTAGGAGACGTGGGAAGCTACTACAGTACCACTTAGTGTCATATGCACAATATCATAAGAAAACACAATACACAGTTATACTAAAAATAAAGGTACTTTATTTTTATGACAATATGCCAAAGTATCTTAGAGTGTACCCTCAGTGAGAGGATAGGAAATATACACAAGATATATATACACAATAGCAAAAATATGCAGTATAGTCTTAGAAAACAGTGCAAACAATGTATAGTTACAATAGGATGCAATGGGGAAACATAGGGATAGGGGCAACACAAACCATATACTCCAAAAGTGGAATGCGAACCACGAATGGACCCCAAACCTATGTGACCTTGTAGAGGGTCGCTGGGACTATTAGAAAATAGTGAGAGTTAGCAAAATAACCCTCCCCAAGACCCTGAAAAGTGAGTGCAAAGTGCACCAAAGTTCCCCTAAGGACAAAATAGTCGTGTTAGAGGGAAAATGCAAGGAAAACACAAATCAGCAATGCAACAACGATGGATTCCTGACTAAGGGTACCTGTGGAACAAGGGGACCAAGTCCAAAAGTCACAAGCAGCTCGGAGATGGGCAGATGCCCAAGAAATGCCAGCGGTTGGTGCAAAGAAGCTCTTACTAGGCTGAAGAACTGTGAATACTGCAGGAACGACAAGGGCTAGAGACTTCCCCTTTGGAGGATGGATCCCCCACGCCCTGGAGAGTCGTGCAGAAGTGTTTTCCCGCCGGATGGACGCCAACAAGCCTTGCTACACGCAAATCATGAGTTTGGCGTTTTTGGACGCTGCTGGGGCCCAGGAGGGACCAGGAGGTCGCAAATTGGACCTGCAGAGAGAGGGGACGTCGAGCAAGACAAAGAGCCCTCACTGAAGCAGGTAGCACCCGGAGAAGTGCCAGAAACAGGCACTACGAGGATGCGTGAAACGGTGCTCGCCGAAGTTGCACAAAGGAGTCCCACGTCGCCGGAGACCAACTTAGAAAGTCGTGCAATGCAGGTTAGAGTGCCGTGGACCCAGGCTTGGCTGTGCACAAAGGATTTCCGCCGGAAGTGCACAGGGGCCGGAGTAGCTTGCAAAGTTGCGGTTCCCAGCAATGCAGCCCAGCGAGGTGAGGCAAGGACTTACCTCCACCAAACTTGGGCTGAAGAGTCACTGGACTGTGGGGGTCACTTGGACGGTGTCGCTGGATTCGAGGGACCTCGCTCGTCGTGCTGAGAGGAGACCCAAGGGACCGGTAATGCAGCTTTTTGGTGCCTCCGGTTGCAGGGGGAAGATTCCGTCGACCCACGGGAGATTTCTTCGGAGCTTCTGGTGCAGAGAGGAGGCAGACTACCCCCACAGCATGCACAAGCAGGAAAACAGTCGAGAAGGCGGCAGGATCAGCGTTACAGAGTTGCAGTAGTCGTCTTTGCTACTATGTTGCAGGTTTGCAGGCTTCCAGCGCGGTCAGCGGTCGATTCCTTATCAGAAGGTGAAGAGGGAGATGCAGAGGAACTCGGCTGAGTTCATGCATTCGTTATCTAAAGTTTCCCCAGAGACAGAGACCCTAAATAGCCAGAAAAGAGGGTTTGGCTACCTAGGAGAGAGGAAAGGCTACTAACACCTGAAGGAGCCTATCACAAGGAGTCTCTGACGTCACCTGGTGGCACTGGCCACTCAGAGCAGTCCAGTGTGCCAGCAGCACCTCTGTTTCCAAGATGGCAGAGGTCTGGAGCACACTGGAGGAGCTCTGGACACCTCCCAGGGGAGGTGCAGGTCAGGGGAGTGGTCACTCCCCTTTCCTTTGTCCAGTTTCGCGCCAGAGCAGGGGCTAAGGGGTCCCTGAACCGGTGTAGACTGGCTTATGCAGAATTGGGCACATCTGTGCCCAAGAAAGCATTTCCAGAGGCTGGGGGAGGCTACTCCTCCCCTGCCTTCACACCATTTTCCAAAGGGAGAGGGTGTCACACCCTCTCTCAGAGGAAGTTCTTTGTTCTGCCATCCTGGGCCAGGCCTGGCTGGACCCCAGGAGGGCAGATGCCTGTCTGAGGGGTTGGCAGCAGCAGCAGCTGCAGTGAAACCCCAGGAAGGGCAGTTTGGCAGTACCAGGGTCTGTGCTACAGACCACTGGGATCATGGAATTGTACCAATAATGCCAGGATGGCATAGAGGGGGCAATTCCATGATCATAGACATGTTACATGGCCATATTCGGAGTTACCATGGTGAAGCTACATATAGGTAGTGACCTATATGTAGTGCACGTGTGTAATGGTGTCCCCGCACTCACAAAGTTCAGGGAATTGGCTCTGAACAATGTGGGGGCACCTTGGCTAGTGCAACAACGATGGATTTCCAATCTAGGGTACCTGTGGAACAAGGGGACCAAGTCCAAAAGTCACAAGCAAGTCGGAGATGGGCATATGCCCAGGAAATGCCAGCTGTGGGTGCAAATAAGCTTCTACTGGACAGAAGAAGCAGAGGTTTCTCCCCTTGCCGTGGAGAGTCGTGCAGAAGTGTTTTCCCGCCGAAAGAACGCCAACAAGCCTTGCTAGCTGCAAATCGTGCGGTTAGCGTTTTTGGATGCTGCTGTGGCCCAGGAGGGACCAGGAGGTCGCAAATTGGACCAGGAGGTAGAGGGGACGTCGAGCAAGACAAGGAGCCCTCTTAGCAGCAGGTAGCACCCGGAGAAGTGCCAGAAACAGGCACTACGAGGATGCGTGAAACGGTGCTCACCCGAAGTTACACAAAGGAGTCCCACGTCGCCGGAGACCAACTTAGAAAGTCGTGCAATGCAGGTTAGAGTGCCGTGGACCCAGGCTTGGCTGTGCACAAAGGATTTCCGCCGGAAGTGCACAGGGGCCGGAGTAGCTGCAAAAGTCGCGGTTCCCAGCAATGCAGTCTAGCGAGGTGAGGCAAGGACTTACCTCCACCAAACTTGGGCTGAAGAGTCACTGGACTGTGGGGGTCACTTGGACAGAGTTGCTGGATTCGAGGGACCTCGCTCGTCGTGCTGAGAGGAGACCCAAGGGACCGGTAATGCAGCTTTTTGGTGCCTGCGGTTGCAGGGGGAAGATTCCGTCGACCCACGGGAGATTTCTTCGGAGCTTCTAGTGCAGAGAGGAGGCAGACTACCCCCACAGCATGCACCACCAGGAAAACAGTCGAGAAGGCGGCAGGATCAGCGTTACAGAGTTGCAGTAGTCGTCTTTGCTACTATGTTGCAGTTTTGCAGGCTTCCAGCGCGGTCAGCAGTCGATTCCTTGGCAGAAGGTGAAGAGAGAGATGCAGAGGAACTCGGCTGAGCTCTTGCATTCGTTATCTAAAGTTTCCCCATAGACAGAGACCCTAAATAGCCAGAAAAGAGGGTTTGGCTACCTAGGAGAGAGGATAGGCTACTAACACCTGAAGGAGCCTATCAGAAGGAGTCTCTGACGTCACCTGGTGGCACTGGCCACTCAGAGCAGTCCAGTGTGCCAGCAGCACCTCTGTTTCCAAGATGGCAGAGGTCTGGAGCACACTGGAGGAGCTCTGGACACCTCCCAGGGGAGGTGCAGGTCAGGGGAGTGGTCACTCCCCTTTCCTTTGTCCAGTTTCGCGCCAGAGCAGGGCTAAGGGGTCCCCTGAACCGGTGTAGACTGGCTTATGCAGAATTGGGCACATCTGTGCCCAAGAAAGCATTTCCAGAGGCTGGGGGAGGCTACTCCTCCCCTGCCTTCACACCATTTTCCAAAGGGAGAGGGTGTAACACCCTCTCTCAGAGGAAGTCCTTTGTTCTGCCATCCTGGGCCAGGCCTGGCTGGACCCCAGGAGGGCAGATGCCTGTCTGAGGGGTTGGCAGCAGCAGCAGCTGCAGTGAAACCCCAGGAAGGGCAGTTTGGCAGTACCAGGGTCTGTGCTACAGACCACTGGGATCATGGGACTGTGCCAACTATGCCAGGATGGTATAGAGGGGGCAATTCCATGATCATAGACATGTTACATGGCCATATTCGGAGTTACCATTGTGAAGCTACATATAGGTAGTGACCTATATGTAGTGCACGCGTGTAATGGTGTCCCCGTACTCACAAAGTCAGGGAAATTGGCCCTGAACAATGTGGGGGCACCTTGGCTAGTGCCAGGGTGCCCTCACACTAAGTAACTTTGCACCTAACCTTTACCAGGTAAAGGTTAGACATATAGGTGACTTATAAGTTACTTAAGTGCAGTGTAAAATGGCTGTGAAATAACGTGGACGTTATTTCACTCAGGCTGCAGTGGCAGGCCTGTGTAAGAATTGTCAGAGCTCCCTATCGGTGGCAAAAGAAATGCTGCAGCCCATAGGGATCTCCTGGAACCCCAATACCCTAGGTACCTCAGTACCATATACTAGGGAATTATAAGGGTGTTCCAGTAAGCCAATGTAAATTGGTAACATTGGTCACTAGCCTGTCAGTGACAATTTGAAAGAAATGAGAGAGCATAACCACTGAGGTTCTGATTAGCAGAGCCTCAGTGAGACAGTTAGGCACCACACAGGGAACACATACATATAGGCCACAAACTTATGAGCACTGGGGTCCTGACTAGCAGGGTCCCAGTGACACATAACAAACATACCGAAAACATAGGGTTTTCACTATGAGCACTGGGCCCTGGCTAGCAGGATCCCAGTGAGACAGTGAAAACACCCTGACATACACTCACAAACAGGCCAAAAGTGGGGGTAACAAGGCTAGAAAGAGGCTACTTTCTCACACAACCCCCCCGCAAACGAAGGACAATAAGGCTAACCTTGGCCAGTTGAGACTTTATTGTCTAAGTGGTGATAAGTAGAGAGTAGCTCTGCAATAGACTGGTTACTCCCTTTATCATCCACTATATGGTTACTTCCCTGTGGGGATGTAAACCACCCTGTTTGAAGTTTTTTAGCTAAGCCACAATGTGAAGATGTATTTTCAGAGTTTCTATCAGTAAGTTTTAGTTTAGAGCAGTGGGAATTATCCACTGAACCTATTTGTAATGATGGAAATGCCAGACAGGGATGCTGTCTCAGTAAAGCCATAGCTGGGCAAAAACTTTGTCCATATGGCAGGAAGAGAGAACAGGGATGCTGTTTCTCTTGAGTTGGAGCAGGGCAGGGATGCTGTCCTATGAGCTCCACACTAGGGCAGGGTTGCTGTCCTAAGTGTTGTGAGGCAGTGCAGAGTTTCTGCAGTAGAGTTTCTCTGGGAGGGTTGGAGGGATGCTCCATGTTAACTAAAATGGTGCTCTTTTTCTCACCAATGTTTGTTATCCCACAGAGAGGTACTTCTACCTCAAGGAGTCCAGCTTTGCCAGCTGATGATTCCCTTGGAACAGGTGCCACCCCAGGAGAGGTTTATCCCACCACAGGAATGGTATCCTGAATGGTAGGGTGGTCAGGGGATACTGTGATACCCTTTTTACCTGTTGATGGGGAGGGATCCTGAGTTTTCAGGCCTTCTCTCCTTTGCTTTTTTCATTTCAGTAGAAATGAGAGGGAACAATTCCTCAGGGATGCCCAGCATGGCTGCATGGGCATAAAACTCTACATCAGCCCAACCTGAGGCCTCTAGGTCATTACCTAAGAGACAGTCTACAGGTAAGCTAGGTGATACCACCACCTGCTTAGGGCCAGTAACTCCACCCCAACTAAACTGAATTATAGCTAAGGGAAGAAACTTAGTGGAGTTATGGACATCAATAATCTTATACTGTTGTCCAATGATGTGTTGATCAGAGTGCACTAGGTTTTCAGTCACCAAAGTGATACTGGCACCTGTGTCCCTGTAGGCCAAGGCCTCAACACCATTTATTGAAACTGTCTGCCTGTACTTATCCATTGTAAGGGGACAAGCAGCCAGTGTGGCAAGGCCAATGCCACTAGGTGTGACAGAAACTGTCTTGGGACTGACTACCCCAGTTTCTACTATGGACCCATAAGTGAACCCAACTACACCCTTAACTTGACTGTTGCCAGCAGTCCCACCACTAGTACCACTACTGCTAGGGGCACTAGAGCTTGATGTATTAGTGGTGGTAGGCTCAGGGGGTTTACCTGGACAGGACTTATCCCCTGGCCTATGGCCTCTATTTTTACACACAAAGCACCAAGGCTTTTTAAATTGTGTAGGTTGAGAAGAAGAGGAAGAATTTGTTTTATCCCCACCCCCTGAAGAGTGTTTAAGATTTGAAGTGGGATCTTTGGTTTTACCCTTATCCCCATGCTTATCTTGAGATTTTTCACCATCTTTCTTCTTATTGTTCTCTTTGTCACCCCCTGTATGAACTTTTCTGTTCACCCTTGTTCTGACCCATTTGTCTGCCTTCTTTCCCAATTCTTGGGGAGAGGTCAGATCAGAGTCCACCAAGTACTGGTGCAACAAATCAGACACACAATTATTAAGAATATGCTCTCTCAGGATTAAGTTATACAGGCTGTCATAATCAGTAACTTTACTGCCATGTAACCACCCCTCCAAGGCCTTCACTGAATGGTCAATGAAATCAACCCAGTCTTGTGAAGACTCCTTTTTGGTCTCTCTGAACTTTATCCTGTATTGTTCAGTGGTTAAGCCATAACCATCCAGGAATGCATTCTTAAGTACTGTAAAATTATTGGCATCACTTTCTTTCACAGTAAGTAGCCTATCCCTACCTTTTCCACTAAATGATAGCCATAGGATAGCAGCCCACTGCCTTTGAGGGACATCCTGTACAACACAGGCCCTCTCAAGTGCAGCAAACCACTTGTTAATGTCATCCCCCTCCTTATAAGGGGGAACTATCTTATGCAGATTCCTGGAATCATGCTCTTTTGCAGGATGACTATGGGGAATACTGCTGCTGCCACCATGGGTTTCTAAACCCAGTTTCTGTCTCTCCTTCTCTACTTCTAAAGTCTGTCTATCCAAATCCAGCTGTTGCTTCTTGAGCTTCAGTCTGGTTTGTTCCACTCTCAATCTATTGAGCTCCCTTTCTAATAATCTGTCATCAGGGTGGGTGGGAGGGACATGTCTTGAAACAGAAGTATGGTGAGAATGGACAGGAGACCTGTCCCTTACAGAGGGCACCCTAACAGCTTGGCTGACAGCGTAATGTGAGAGCACATCATCTGTATGATGTGACTCCACCTCAGTACCAACTATGCTAGACTGTCTTGTAATGGGAAGGCTAAGAAGTTTCTTTCCTGAACCTTTACCTGGGGGAGTCCCTGGATCAGATTGGGGACCATTAGCTACTTTTTCAACAGATGGGGCACTTTTAGCCTTATCTTGTTCTCTAAGCATGTTAAGTAACAATTCCAAGGAAGGATTCTTCCCTACACTCAAACCTCTCTCTATGCAGAGACTCCTTGCTCCTTTCCAGCTAAGGTGATCATATTCAATCTTAGACAGGTCAACATTTTGGCCTGTGCCAGACATTTTTAGAGAGAGTTAAAGTGATAGAAAAAGAGAAAAAAGTTTTCAGAACTTTTAGAAAGACAGAAAAAAAACTTTTTAAACTTTTCAGAACTTTTTAGAAAGTTAGAAGTACTTTTCAGCACTTAGAAAAGAGTGAAAAGAGGAAATGCTAAACTTTTTGGCTATGTGTATATACACTGAACTTGTTTTGTATATTTTTCTCTTATGAAAAGTACAATGACAAGAGTGGTAAGTAGTCTCAAAGCACTTATCCCACCGCTGCACAACCAATGTAGGAGGCTGAACTGGCTTGTAGTGAGTACCAAGGGGTACTTGCACCTTGCACCAGGCCCAGTTATCCCTTATTAGTGTATAGGGTGTCTAGCAGCTTAGGCTGATAGATAATGGTAGCTTAGCAGAGCAGCTTAGGCTGAACTAGGAGACGAGTGAAGCTCCTACAGTACCACTAGTGTCACTTGTACAATATCATAAGAAAACACAATACACAGATATACTAAAAATAAAGGTACTTTATTTTTATGACAATATGCCAAAGTATCTTAGAGTGTACCCTCAGTGAGAGGATAGGAAATATACACAAGATATATATACACAATAGCAAAAATATGCAGTATAGTCTTAGAAAACAGTGCAAACAATGTATAGTTACAATAGGATGCAATGGGGACACATAGAGATAGCGGCAACACAAACCATATACTCCAAAAGTGGAATGCGAACCACGAATGGACCCCAAACCTATGGGACCTTGTAGAGGGTCGCTGGGACTATTAGAAAATAGTGAGAGTTAGAAAAATAACCCTCCCCAAGACCCTGAAAAGTGAGTGCAAAGTGCACTAAAGTTCCCCTAAGGACAAAGAAGTCGTGTTAGAGGAATAATGCAGGAAAGACACAAACCAACAAAGCAACAACGATGGATTTCCAATCTAGGGTACCTGTGGAATAAGGGGACCAAGTCCAAAAGTCACAAGCAAGTCGGAGATGGGCATATGCCCAGGAAATGCCAGCTGTGGGTGCAAAGAAGCTTCTACTGGACAGAAGAAGCAGAGGTTTCTGCAGGAACGAAAAGGGCTAGAGACTTCCCCTTTGGTGGACGGATCCCACTCGCCGTGGAGAGTCGTCCAGAAGTGTTTTCCCGCCGAAAGAACGCCAACAAGCCTTGCTAGCTGCAAATCGTGCGGTTAGCGTTCTTGGATGCTGCTGTAGCCCAGGAGGGACCAGGAGGTCTCAAATTGGACCAGGAGGTAGAGGGGACGTCCAGCAAGACAAGGAGCCCTCTTACCAGCAGGTAGCACCCGGAGAAGTGCCAGAAACAGGCACTACGAGGATGCGTGAAATGGTGCTCACCCGAAGTTACACAAAGGAGTCCCACGTCGCCAGAGACCAACTTAGAAAGTTGTGCAATACAGGTTAGAGTGCCGTGGACCCAGGCTTGGCTGTGCACAAAGGATTTCCGCCAGAAGTGCATTGGGGTCGGAGTAGCTGCAAAAGTCACGGTTCCCAGCAATGCAGTCTAGCGAGGTGAGGCAAGGACTTACCTCCACCAAACTTGGACTGAAGAGTCACTGGACTGTGGGGGTCACTTGGACAGAGTTGCTGGATTCGAGGGACCTCGCTCGTCGTGCTGAGAGGAGACCCAAGGGACCGGTAATGCAGCTTTTTGGTGCCTGCGGTTGCAGGCGGAAGATTCCGTCGACCCACGGGAGATTTCTTCGGAGCTTCTAGTGCAGAGAGGAGGCAGACTACCCCCACAGCATGCACCACCAGGAAAACAGTCGAGAAGGTGGCAGGATCAGCGTTACAGAGTTGCAGTAGTCGTCTTTGCTACTATGTTGCAGTTTTGCAGGCTTCCAGCGCGGTCAGCAGTCGATTCCTTGGCAGAAGGTGAAGAGAGAGATGCAGGGGAACTCGGCTGAGCTCTTGCATTCGTTATCTAAAGTTTCACCAGAGACAGAGACCCTAAATAACAGAAAAGAGGGTTTGGCTACCTAGGAGAGAGGATAGGCTACTAACACCTGAAGGAGCCTATCAGAAGGAGTCTCTGACGTCACCTGGTGGCACTGGCCACTCAGAGCAGTCCAGTGTACCAGCAGCACCTCTGTTTCCAAGATGGCAGAGGTCTGGAGCACACTGGAGGAGCTCTGGACACCTCCCATGGGAGGTGCAGGTCAGGGGAGTGGTCACTCCCCTTTCCTTTGTCCAGTTTCGCGCCAGAGCAGGGCTAAGGGGTCCCCTGAACCGGTGTAGACTGGCTTATGCAGAATTGGGCACATCTGTGCCCAAGAAAGCATTTCCAGAGGCTGGGGGAGGCTACTCCTCCCCTGCCTTCACACCATTTTCCAAAGGGAGAGGGTGTAACACCCTCTCTCAGAGGAAGTCCTTTGTTCTGCCATCCTGGGCCAGGCCTGGCTGGACCCCAGGAGGGCAGATGCCTGTCTGAGGGGTTGGCAGCAGCAGCTGCAGTGAAACCCCAGGAAGGGCAGTTTGGCAGTACCAGGGTCTGTGCTACAGACCACTGGGATCATGGGACTGTGCCAACTATGCCAGGATGGTATAGAGGGGGCAATTCCATGATCATAGACATGTTACATGGCCATATTCGGAGTTACCATTGTGAAGCTACATATAGGTAGTGACCTATATGTAGTGCACGCGTGTAATGGTGTCCCCGCACTCACAAAGTCAGGGAAATTGGCCCTGAACAATGTGGGGGCACCTTGGCTAGTGCCAGGGTGCCCTCACACTAAGTAACTTTGCACCTAACCTTTACCAGGTAAAGGTTAGACATATAGGTGACTTATAAGTTACTTAAGTGCAGTGTAAAATGGCTGTGAAATAACGTGGACGTTATTTCACTCAGGCTGCAGTGGCAGGCCTGTGTAAGAATTGTCAGAGCTCCCTATCGGTGGCAAAAGAAATGCTGCAGCCCATAGGGATCTCCTGGAACCCCAATACCCTGGGTACCTCAGTACCATATACTAGGGAATTATAAGGGTGTTCCAGTAAGCCAATGTAAATTGGTAAAATTGGTCACTAGCCTGTCAGTGACAATTTGAAAGAAATGAGAGAGCATAACCACTGAGGTTCTGATTAGCAGAGCCTCAGTGAGACAGTTAGGCACCACACAGGGAACACATACATATAGGCCACAAACTTATGAGCACTGGGGTCCTGACTAGCAGGGTCCCAGTGACACATAACAAACATACTGAAAACATAGGGTTTTCACTATGAGCACTGGGCCCTGGCTAGCAGGATCCCAGTGAGACAGTGAAAACACCCTGACATACACTCACAAACAGGCCAAAAGTGGGGGTAACAAGGCTAGAAAGAGGCTACTTTCTCACAGTCAAAAATAGTAGTAAGCTTCAGCGTAAAAGGCACATTCAGTGTATTACAAAAGGTGTTATCCCCACTGACCCCACATTATACCAATGGTGAAAGGCATTGTGCCGCATATTAGAATAAAAGATCTTAGGGGGTTCCGGAAAAATTTGAGACCTCTTTGATTTGGCTTTTTACAAATTCTATAATGTTTTTTCCTCCTCCTGGCTTTTTGTTTATTGCCTTCATTGTAGTTCTGACTTTTCTTATTTGAATTCCCTTCAGGGCTTTGCAAAGGGAGAAACTTCTTTACTCTGAAAGGTAGGTAAACGACTATTCGTTTTACGCTTGCTAGTGAGAGGGGAATTCCAAGTTAATGCTTCCATAGGTTTTGGTTCAAACAAGTTTTGCAGGGAGAAGATCTGCTCATTCTGCGTCTGGCTCTGAGATTCATTATTTCTTTTCTGACATTGTGGAGAGCCGGCTTGTGTTCTCAAATCCCTGAAGCAATCATTGGATAGAAAACCCCCACTAGGACTCACTTGATGACTACTCCTCTCCAGTGAATGTATCCTCCTCTCCAGTGAATGTTTCCTCTCCAGTGAATGTATCCTCCTCTCTAGTGAATGTATCCTCCTCTCCTATGAATGTATTCTTCTCTCCAGTGAGTTTATCCTCCTCTCCAGTGAATGTATCCTCCTCTCCAGTGAGTGTATCCTCCTCTCCAGTGAGTGTATCCTCCTCTCCAGTGAATGTATCCTCCTCTCCAGTGAATGTATCCTCCTCTCCAGTGAATGTATCCTCCTCTCCAGTGAGTTTATCCTCCTCTCCAGTGAATGTATTCTCCTCTCCAGTGAATGTGTATGTATCCACCTCTCCAGTGAATGTATCCTCCTCTCCAGTGAATGTATATGTATCTGAACATATCCTCCTTTCTAGTGAACGTATCCTCCTCTCCTGTGAATGTATTCTCCTCTCCAGTGAGTTTATCCTCCTCTCCAGTGAATGTATCCTCCTCTCCAGTGAATGTATATGTATCCATCTCTCCAGTGAATGTATCCTCCTCTCCAGTGAATGTATCCTCCTCTCCATTGAGTGTGTCCTCCTCTCCAGTGAATGTACATCTATCCTCCTCTTCAGTGAATGTGTCCTCCTCTCTAGTGAATGTATATGTATCCTCCTTTCTAGTGAACGTATCCTCCTCTCCTGTGAATGTATTCTCCCCTCCAGGGAGTTTACCCTCCTCTCCAGTGAATGTATCCTCCTCTCCAGTGAATGTATATGTATCCACCTCGCCAGTGAATGTATCCTCCTCTCCAGTGAATGTATATGTATCTGAACGTATCCTCCTCACCAGTGACTGTATCCTCCTCTCCAGTGAGTGTATCCTCCTCTCCAGTGAATGTAAATGTACCCTCCTCTCTAGTGAACGTATCCTCCTCTCCAGTGAATGTATCCTCCTCTCCAGTGAGTGTATCCTCCTCTCTAGTGAACGTATCCTCCTCTCCCATGAATGTATTCTCCTCTCCAGTGAGTGTATCCTCCTCTCCAGTGAATGTATATGTATCCACCTCTCCAGTGAATGTATCCTCCTCTCCAGTGAATGTATCCTCCTCTCCAGTGAAAGTATCCTCCTCTCCAGTGAATGTATATGTGTCCTCCTCTCCAGTGAATGTATCCTCCTCTCCAGTGTATGTATCCTCCTCTCCAGTGAGGGTATCCTCCTCTCCAGTGAATGCATCCTCCTCTCCAGTGAATGTATATGTAACCTCCTGTCCAGTAAATGTATCCTCCTCTCCAGTGAAGGTATCCTCCTCTCCAGTGAGTGTATCCTCCTCTCCAGTGCATGTATGTACATGTGCCCTCCTCTCCAGTGAATGTGTCCTCTTCTCCAGTGAATGTATATCTATCCTCCTCTTCAGTGAATGTGTCTTCCTCTCTAGTGAATGTATATCTATCCTCCTCTCCAGTGAATGTATCCTCCTCTTCAGTGAAGGTATCCTCCTCCCCTGTCAATGTATCGTCCACTCCAGTGAGTGTATCCTCCTCTCCAGCGCATGTATGTACATGTGTTCTCCTCTCCAGTGAATGCATCCTCTTCTCCAGTGAAGGTATCCTCCTCTCCAGTGAATCTACCGTCCTCTCCAGTGAATGTGTCCTCCTCTCCAGTGAATGTATCCTCTCCAGTGAACGTATCCTCCTCTCCAGTGAATGTATCCTCCTCTCCAGTGAAGGTATCCTCCTCTCCAGTGAATGTATCGTCCTCTCCAGTGAGTGTATCCTCCTCTCCAGTGAATGTATGTATATGTATTCTCCTCTCCAGTGAGTGCATCCTCCTCTTCAGTGCATGTATGAACATGTGGCCTCCTCTTCAGTGAATGTGTCGTCCTCTCCAGTGAATGTATCCTCCTCTCCAGTGAAGGTATCCTCCTCTCCAGTGAATGTCGTCCTCTCCAGTGAGTGTATCCTCCTCTCCAGTGCATGTCTGTACATGTGTCCTCCTCTTCAGTAAATGTGTCCTCCTCTCCAGGAAATGTATATCTATCCTCCTCTCCAGTGAATGTATGTATATGTATCCTACTCTCCAGTGAATGGATCCTCCTCTCCAGTAAATGTATCGTCCTCTCCAGTGAGTGTATCCTCCTCAACAGTGAATGTATGTATATGTATCCTCCTCTCCAGTGAATGAATCCTCCTCTCCAGTGATTGTATTGTCCTCTCCAGTGAGTGTATCCTCCTCTCCAGTGAATGTATCCTCCTCTCCAGTGAATGTATGTATATGTATCCTCCTCTCCAGTGAATGTATCCTCCTCTCCAGTGAGTGTATCCTCCTCTCCAGTGATTGTATCCTCCTCTCCAGTGAATGTATCCTCCTCTCCAGTGAATGTATGTATATGTATCCTCCTCTCCAGTGAATGTATCCTCCTCTCCAGTGAATGTATCCTCCTCTCCAGTGAATGTATCCTCCTCTCCAGTGAGTGTATCCTCCTCTCCAGTGAATGTATCCTCCTCTCCAGTGAATGTATCCTCCTCTCCAGTGAATGTATGTATATGTATCCTCCTCTCCAGTGAATGTGTCCTCCTCTCCAGTTTCCCTGTTACCTTCTGTTTCTGGAATTTTTAGAAGTTTCTCAATCTTGTTTTAGAGCTTCTCGTTGCTCAAAGGGGGCCTCATGTCTGATATTTATGTCCTTCTGTGCACTTTATGTTTGGTTTTACATGCACAAAAGCTCCACACATTTGTCACTATGAGTATGTTGAAACCATGCGAATGTCACACATAAGCAATCTGAAAACTCGGCAGCTATGTGCAGAGTGAAAATAAACAAGCAAATGACCACACAGTGAACAAATAGCTGCAAGAAGTACTAACCATTTTGGAGAAAGCCCAGGCCTACATTGGCTAACCTTACAATGAATGCAACCAGTTCCTCGTACAGGTTAATTATTATTGTATTAATGCTTTTATGCATAAAAATCTTTCCCAAGAGTAATAGTGCCTGTGTCCCCTGGCAATTAGTTAAACAATATACTGCTCACTAACCACTTTCTGCCAACTTGGGCCGTATTAAAAAAGTGTTCCCAGGGCACAACTGGCGTTTGCACCCGCTTTGTGTGCCCCTGGGGCACTTCAGTATTACAGACGTGGTCGCAAGTCTGTGCAGTCTTATGACCGAGGTTCAGCCATTACATCTTTTTGCCTGCCAAACTCAGCAGGTCTTGCATCTGGTAAGTCTGAATGTCAAATCAGTAAACCAATGAGAATAACTCTTAATAGTAAGGGAAGGAGAGGATTATGTTGGTCTGTCACACTTCCTCGTAAGTCATATGTATATACAATCAAATTGTGCAGTTCCAGAAACAAACATTAATTGTAGGGATCCGTTATCCCTATATTGATTTATCTCATTAGGTCCAGGGATCATCTTCAGCAGATGCTCAGACCCTCACTCACCGAGGAGGCATGCTTCATCATCGGGTCTCATTCCGCGTTGGTTGGGTGTACAATAACTGATGGGATCCTCCTGGAGCGCGTTTTTAGAGATCTTTTTTATTCTTTATGTGCAGTGGTCAAAAGGTTGATGCTTTTCATCCCTTGATTAGTTTGAGGATTAAACATATTTAGATTGGGTGATATATAGCTTGAATGACCTATAAGTAACCTGTATACTGTTTTATTGTTGGTTGTATCAATGATTAATCAGTGATTAAAAAGAAAGAAGGTTGTGGACTAGCAGGACATAATCATCCCCCAAATACAACATCATTAATTAGAGGTCTGTGCATCGTGACAAGGACAATCCCTGGACCTAATGAAGTAAATCAATGCAGTGATGATTGTAGCCCTAGAAACCGCTGTTTTCTCTGGGTCGCCACACCTTGTTGTATGTACAACTGAGAATACCCCCAGCTGATCGCTCTCCTAGGAAGACTGCTCCACTATATAGGATCTGTTCTCCGATGTCCTTCTTCTAACCCTCTTTCCTGTTCTCTCTTCCAAGATAAATATATGTATACAGAGGTTGGATCCGGGTGGTGGGTAGGAAGGTATCATGTTGCCACAGCATTAGTATGTTGGTCTAGCTACAGAGGCTTAACCTATGTACCCAGTGGAATTGGTGTTGGGCTCCAGGGCAATCAACAATAAATCAGAAGAAGAAAAAAAATCAGTAGGAGTCATGGTCAAAAGTCAATGTGAGGCATTAATTTGACCAGATCCTAATTTGGAGAGTCATTAAGAGATGGATGGTACCAGAACATCCAGCGTAAATCAACATGTCTCTTTCCACCCACCTATCAGTTTCCCTTCCTGATTTATAGTTCAACTCTCTTTAATACTTTGTTGTCAGCAGCTTGATGGAGACTGGCATACAACCAGGGGCCGGGGAGATTGTCAGATGTTACTAAACACGACAAAGAACTACAACAAATCCCCTTTGTCCTTCCCCACCACCGGGGAAGTAGAAATGTATAAGTAACGAGGCTCCAGTAGTAAATAGCTATTATGATAGATGAGGTGCCAGTGATGGGAGACCTCTGCATGGGCGGTTCTTTCATTTTGTGGGTGGATATACAGGTGGGCACTACATGCAGACCCTTAGAAGTCTTCCTTTATGAAAGATTGTGTGGAGCCTGCAGACAGATACATCAAACCTCCCCCAGGCTCCTTGTAATCTTGAGGAGCTTGATTTGCTCCTTGTATCTTCCTCCCAGAGTGCATCTTTTTCACCTGGCTCCATCATGTACTCCCAACCCCCTCCATAATTGTCTGTGTTGCTTGCCCCACCCAACCTCTCCGTCCGTTGTTGCCAATTTTCCAAATCCTTAGCATTACTTGGTTCACTCCATAAAGTTCAGTCAATTCCTTCTGGAGAACATTTTCAAGGCACCAACAAAGGAATCAGTCTTCTCTGTTATGCAAACAATGTACTTATAAGTGCTCCATTTATTTCTATCATTCCTAGCAGAAGTTATAAGTAACCTAGATTCATTTCACCTGAAAAGTTGTAAACATTTGACTCTAGACACCGGGAATCAATCCAAATTCCATGTGTACTTTCAAAGTATCAAAGTACAGCATTAACCGTACTGGTAACTTCAAAAACGTCTGTGGAACGAAACGCATTGACTGAATTTCATTGATTGAAATATAAAATAATAAAGATTTCGAAATGTGTAATTCCATGTGTGATAGATATGTTCTTTATGATCTTGGACTACAAATATGTGATTTATGAAATTAACCAGATAATTATCAGAATTGAAAAGAATACTGAAGAAATTAGAGTGATGTTCCCAAACAGGTGAGTACCAAAAAAAACCAGGATAAGCTGGAAACTCCAGGCAACATCATATTTCTTTCTTCCTCACACCGGGCATCTTTGCTGCCTCACATCCTCCGTCCGGATTGCTGTGATTCCTGCAATGCTGTTAAACGTGGCTAAAACATTGACAAAGCCAGTGCATTGCGTTGGTGGGATCTTTTGGCTTTGCTACTGCATGTTACAATTTGTGTTATTTGTTTTCTGCGCTTTTAACCCAGTGTCCTATCTGAAGATAGTGCAGTCTTTTGCCTTTAGTAGAAAATAATCCTTTTCAAACTGGTCAAATGGGATTATTCTGGCCAAGTCCATATGTAGATGTTGTTGCCTTTAGTTGGGTGGTTTATCATTTGCCATGAGTGGGGATACTGGCGTGGAGAGTCACTTCTCCTCTACTGACCGGGTAGCCTTGGTTACTGGAGAGGAATGCTGTCCACAAGATCTGTGTTTCCTTGGGAGCCTGTGATTTCCCACATATGTAAGCCTGCTATCAGCTGGTGGATAAAGCACCTGCTCTTTTCCCAAGTCCTTCTCAACTCAACCACATACCAGAGCTCTGCTGCATGGAAGTATTGTACAATGTTTAGATGCTGAGCCTGCCTTTCTCTGCTGGGTGAGACAATACTCTGCTCCCAGTGGAGGTTCCTTCCCAGTGTATATAAAGCTTGAGATTGCTTTCTGGATAAGCTTAAGTGTACTTGGAGGTAATTGGGGTGGTTTGAAAAGTGTGTGTTCATGTGGTGATCTTAGCAGCAGCTTCCCAGGGTAGCCACAAGAGTTTGTGGGAATGTCAGATATGTAGTTCACGTTGCATTTCATGCAGTAGTTTTTTCTACTTGCATCAGGTTTTCTGTTTTTAGGACAATTTGTATTCCTAGACATTGTATTGCGTTTGGTTACCACTCTATGGGTTGCTATTCTGGGGTGTGGAGAGTTGAGAGACTAAGGGGCATATTTATACTCTGCATGCGCCGAATGTGCGTCAAAAATTTGACGCACATTTGGCGGAAACCCTGCCCAATATTTATACTTTGACGCCCGACCCCGCGGACGTCAAAATCCCACCATGTGCGTCATTTTTTGGAAGGGGGAACCTGCCTTGCGTTAATGATATGCAAGGTAGGCATTCCCTTCCAAAAAATGACTTTAAGGCCTGTGCGCCTTATTTATACTCTGGCGTCATTTTGACGCACAGGAGGGGGTGGGCCTTAAAAAATGGCGCACAGCCTGTTGTGCGCCGTTTTTTAATGCCTGGGTCAGGGCAGGAGTTAAGGGACCTGTGGGCTCAAAAGGAGCACAGAGTTGCCCTCCCCTGCCCCCAGGGACAGCCCCTGCCACCCTTGCCCACCCCAGGAGGACACCCATGGATGGAGGGACCCATCCCAGGGAAGTTGAGGTAAGTTGGGGTAAGTATTTTTTTCGTTTTTTTTAAGTGGCATAGGGGGGCCAGATTTGGGCCCCCCTACATGCCACTATGCCCAATGACCATGCCCAGGGGACATATGTCCCCTGGGCATGGCCATTGGGCAACAGGGCATGACTCCTGTCTTTGCGTTGGCGCCGTTGTGTGTCAATAAGTATAAATATGGCCCTCAGGATATGAGATTGTTAGGTCTAGCCTGAGACAGCTCATATACTGTCGCTTGTGAGACATCTTGTTTACTTACAGGGGGCTTACAGCCCACCCATTCCGTACAATTATTTAGCTTCATCGTCACTAGTATTTCCTTGCTTCCCTTTAGTCAGCACCTGCTGGCATCCCTCCCATGGAGCATGACCCAGGTACCTTTTCTTTGCTCAGTGTGTCCTTCCATTGGTTGCTTTAGGACTTCGGAGATACTTTTTTACTTCCGGTCATTATTGCTTGCCCTGTCACCCTTGTGTTTTGTAGCTTGCTGTCAGAAAGTGAGTTAATGGTTGAAGGGAGTGTGGGCTCTTCTCAAGCAACATCCGCAGTCCTAGTCAGGCTGAACCACAAAAGTCACTAAATTAACCTATGCTTAACCCTCTGATAGCTTAGCACAAAAGCAACCCAATCTCGCTTAGGTAGGTTTACCATGTGAAACCTGGAGTTTCTGTTAACTGGGTATGCAGATATCGCACAACCCCTGCCTACAAGATGATTTGAACATGGGAAGGGTCTTGGACAGCCTCACAGCCTCAGTTCTCTTCTAGATCACGCTGCCACTCTCAGTGATGGGTACGGCGGCCCTAAGCAAAATAGTCCTCTTACCCTGCTGCCTGTATGTGATGCAAAATGTATTCTGTGTGCTACCAATGTAGGAGGCTGGCCTGGGTTGTAGTGGGTACCAAAGGTACTTACACCTTGTGCCAGGTCCAGTTATCCATCATTAGTAGAATAGAGGTATTTCTAGCAGCTTAGGTTGATAGAAGGTAGCTATGGCAAAGCAGCTTAGGCTGAACTAGGAGACATTGTAGGAGGCTGGACTGGCTTGTAGTGAGTACCAAGGGGTACTTGCACCTTGCACCAGGCCCAGTTATCCCTTATTAGTGTATAGAGTGTCTAGCAGCTTAGGCTGATAGATAATGGTAGCTTAGCAGAGCAGCTTAGGCTGAACTAGGAGACGTGTGAAGCTACTACAGTACCACTTAGTGTCATATGCACAATATCATAAGAAAACACAATACACAGTTATACTAAAAATAAAGGTACTTTATTTTTATGACAATATGCCAAAGTATCTTAGAGTGTACCCTCAGTGAGAGGATAGGAAATATACACAAGATATATATACACAATAGCAAAAATATGCAGTATAGTCTTAGAAAACAGTGCAAACAATGTATAGTTACAATAGGATGCAATGGGGAAACATAGGGATAGGGGCAACGCAAACCATATACTCCAGAAGTGGAATGCGAACCACGAATGGACCCCAAACCTATGTGACCTTGTAGAGGGTCGCTGGGACTATTAGAAAATAGTGAGAGTTAGTAAAATAACCCTCCCCAAGACCCTGAAAAGTGAGTGCAAAGTGCACTAAAGTTCCCCTAAGGACAAAAGAGTCGTGTTAGAGGAATAATGCAGGAAAGACACAAACCAGCAATGCAACAACTGTGGATTTCCAATCTAGGGTACCTGTGGAACAAGGGGACCAAGTCCAAAAGTCACAAGCAAGTCGGAGATGGGCAGATGCCAAGGAAATGCCAGCTGCGGGTGCAAAGAAGCTTCGACTGGGCAGAAGAAGCTGAGGTTTCTGCAGGAACAAAAAGGGCTAGAGACTTCCCCTTTGGTGGACGGATCCCTCTCGCCTTGGAGAGTCGTGCAGAAGTGTTTTCCCACCGGAAGGACGCCAACAAGCCTTGCTACACGCAAATTGTGCGTTTGGCGTTTTTGGACGCTGCTGGGGCCCAGGAGGGACCAGGAGGTCGCACATTGGACCTGAAGAGAGAGGGGACGTCGAGCAAGACGAAGAGCCCTCACTGAAGCAGGTAGCACCCGGAGAAGTGCCAGAAACAGGCACTACGAGGATGCGTGAAACGGTGCTCGCCGAAGTTGCACAAAGGAGTCCCACGTCGCCGGAGACCAACTTAGAAAGTCGTGCAATGCAGGTTAGAGTGCCGTGGACCCAGGCTTGGCTGTGCACAAAGGATTTCCGCCGGAAGTGCACAGGGGCTGGAGTAGCTGCAAAGTCGCGGTTCCCAGCAATGCAGCCCAGCGAGGTGAGGCAAGGACTTACCTCCACCAAACTTGGGCTGAAGAGTCACTGGACTGTGGGGGTCACTTGGACAGAGTCGCTGGATTCGAGGGACCTCGCTCGTCGTGCTGAGAGGAGACCCAATGGACCGGTAATGCAGCTTTTTGGTGCCTGCGGTTGCAGGGGGAAGATTCCGTCGACCCACGGGAGATTTCTTCGGAGCTTCTGGTGCAGAGAGGAGGCAGGCTACCCCCACAGCATGCACAAGCAGGAAAACAGTCGAGAAGGCGGCAGGATCAGCGTTACAGAGTTGCAGTAGTCGTCTTTGCTACTATGTTGCAGGTTTGCAGGCTTCCAGCGCGGTCAGCAGTCGATTCCTTATCAGAAGGTGAAGAGAGAGATGCAGAGGAACTCGGATGAGCTCTTGCATTCGTTATCTAAAGTTTCCCCAGAGACAGAGACCCTAAATAGCCAGAAAAGAGGGTTTGGCTACCTATGAGAGAGGAAAGGCTACTAACACCTGAAGGAGCCTATCAGCAGGAGTCTCTGACGTCACCTGGTGGCACTGGCCACTCAGAGCAGTCCAGTGTGCCAGCAGCACCTCTGTTTCCAAGATGGCAGAGGTCTGGAGCACACTGGAGGAGCTCTGGACACCTCCCAGGGGAGGTGCAGGTCAGGGGAGTGGTCACTCCCCTTTCCTTTGTCCAGTTTCGCGCCAGAGCAGGGCTAAGGGGTCCCTGAACCGGTGTAGACTGGCTTATGCAGAATTGGGCACATCTGTGCCCAACAAAGCATTTCCAGAGGCTGGGGGAGGCTACTCCTCCCCTGCCTTCACACCATTTTCCAAAGGGAGAGGGTGTCACACCCTCTCTCAGAGGAAGTTCTTTGTTCTGCCATCCTGGGCCAGGCCTGGCTGGACCCCAGGAGGGCAGCTGCCTGTCTGAGGGGTTGGCAGCAGCAGCAGCTGCAGTGAAACCCCAGGAAGGGCAGTCTGGCAGTACCAGGGTCTGTGCTACAGACCACTGGGATCATGGAATTGTACCAACAATGTCAGGATGGCATAGAGGGGGCAATTCCATGATCATAGACATGTTACATGGCCATATTCGGAGTTACCATTGTGAAGCTACATATAGGTAGTGACCTATATGTAGTGCACGCGTGTAATGGTGTCCCCGCACTCACAAAGTTCAGTGAATTGGCTCTGAACAATGTGGGGGCACCTTGGCTAGTGCCAGGGTGCCCTCCCACTAAGTAACTTTGCACCTAACCTTTACCAGGTAAAGGTTAGACATATAGGTGACTTATAAGTTACTTAAGTGCAGTGTAAAATGGCTGTGAAATAACGTGGACGTTATTTCACTCAGGCTGCAGTGGCAGGCCTGTGTAAGAATTGTCAGAGCTCCCTATGGGTGGCAAAAGTAATGCTGCAGCCCATAGGGATCTCCTGGAACCCCAATACCCTGGGTACCTCAGTACCATATACTAGGGAATTATAAGGGTGTTCCAGTAAGCCAATGTAAATTGGTAAAATTGGTCACTAGCCTGTTAGTGACAATTTGAAAGTAATGAGAGAGCATAACCACTGAGGTTCTGGTTAGCAGAGCCTCAGTGAGACAGTTAGGCACCACACAGGGAACATATACATGCACACCTATGAGCACTGGGGCCCTGTGTGACAGGGTCCCAGTGACACATACATATAGGCCACAAACCTATGAGCACTGGGGTCCTGACCAGCAGGATCCCAGTGACACATAACAACCATACTGAAAACATAGTGTTTTCACTATGAGCACTGAGGCCTGGCTATCAGGATCCCAGTGAGACAGTGAAAACAGTGACAAACACTCTGACATACACTCACAAACAGGCCAAAAGTGGGGGTAACAAGGCTAGAAAGAGGCTACCTTCTCACACAACCCCCCCCAAACGAAGGACAATAAGGCTAACCTTGGCCAGTTGAGACTTTATTGTCTAAGTGGTGATAAGTAGAGAGTAGCTCTGCAATAGACTGGTTACTCCCTTTATCATCCACTATATGGTTACTTCCCTGTGGGGATGTAAACCACCCTGTTTGAAGTTTTTTAGCTAACCAACAATGTGAAGATGTATTTTCAGAGTTTCTATCAGTAAGTTTTAGTTTAGAGCAGTGGGAATTATCCACTGAACCTATTTGTAATGATGGAAATGCCAGACAGGGATGCTGTCTCAGTAAAGCCATAGCTGGACAAAAACTTTGTCCATTTGGCTGGAAGAGAGAACAGGGATGCTGTTTCTCTTGAGTTGGAGCAGGGCAGGGATGCTGTCCTATCAGCTCCACACTAGGGCAGGGATGCTGTCCTAAGTGTTGTGAGGCAGTGCAGAGTTTCTGCACTAAAGTTTCTCTGGGAGGGTTGGAGGGATGCTCCATGTTAACTAAAATGGTGCTCTTTATCTCACCAATGTTAGTTATCCCACAGAGAGGTACTTCCACCTCAGGGAGTACAGTTTTGCCAACTGATGATTCCCTTGGAACAGGTGCCACCCCAGGAGAGGTTTCTCCCACCACAGGAATGGTATCCTGAATGGTATGGTGGTTAGGGGATACTGTGATACCCTTTTTACCTGTTGATGGAGAGGGATCCTGAGTTTTCAGGCCTTCTCTCCTTTGCTTTTTCATTTCACTTGAAATGAGAGGGAACAATTCCTCAGGGATGCCCAGCATGGCTGCATGGGCATAAAACTCTACATCAGCCCAACCTGAGGCCTCTAGGTCATTACCTAAGAGACAGTCTACAGGTAAGCTAGGTGATACCACCACCTGCTTAGGGCCAGTAACTCCACCCCAACTAAACTGAATTATAGCTAAGGGAAGAAACTTAGTGGAGTTATGGACATCAATAATCTTATACTGTTGTCCAATGATGTGTTGTTCAGGAGGTACTAGGTTTTCAGTCACCAAAGTGAAACTGGCACCTGTGTCCCTGTAGGCCAAGGCCTCAACACCATTTATTGAAACTGCCTGCCTGTACTTATCCATTGTAAGGGGACAAGCAGCCAGTGTGGCAAGGCCAATGCCACTAGGTGTGACAGAAACTGTCTTGGGACTGATGACATCAGTTTCCACTATGGACCCATAAGTGAACCCAACTACACCCTTTGCTTGACTGTTGCCAGCAGTCCCACCACTAGTACCACTACTGCTAGGGGCACTAGAGCTTGATGTATTAGTGGTGGTAGGCTCAGGGGGTTTACCTGGACAGGACTTATCCCCTGGCCTATGGCCTCTATTTTTACACACAAAGCACCAAGGCTTTTTAATGTGTGCAGGTTGGGAAGAAGAGGAAGAATTTGTTTTATCCCCACCCTCTGAAGAGTGTTTAAGATTTGAAGTGGGATCTTTGGTTTTACCCTTATCCCCATGCTTATCTTGAGATTTTTCACCTTCTTTCTTCTTATTGCCATCTTTGTCACCCCCTGTATGAACTTTTCTGTTCACCCTTGTTCTGACCCATTTGTCTGCCTTCTTTCCCAATTCTTGGGGAGAGGTCAGATCAGAGTCTACCAGGTACTGGTGCAACAAATCAGACACACAATTATTAAGTATATGCTCTCTCAGGATTGTGTTATACAGGCTTTCATAATCAGTAACTTTACTGCCATGTAACCACCCCTCCAAGGCCTTCACTGAATGGTCAATGAAATCAACCCAGTCTTGTGAAGACTCCTTTTTGGTCTCTCTGAACTTTATCCTGTACTGTTCAGTGGTTAAGCCATAACCATCCAGGAGTGCATTCTTAAGAACTGTAAAATTATTGGCATCATTTTCTTTCACAGTAAGGAGCCTATCCCTACCTTTTCCACTAAATGATAGCCATAGGATAGCAGCCCACTGCCTTTGAGGGACATCCTGTACAACACAGGCCCTCTCAAGTGCAGCAAACCACTTGTTAATGTCATCCCCCTCCTTATAAGGGGGAACTATCTTGTGCAGATTCCTGGAATCATGCTCTTTTGCAGGATGACTATGGGGAATACTGCTGCTGCCACCATGGGTATCTAAACCCAACTTCTGTCTTTCCTTCTCTAATTCTAAAGACTGTCTATCCAAATCCAGCTGTTGCTTCTTGAGCTTCAGTCTGGTTTGTTCCACTCTCAATCTATTGAGCTCCCTTTCTAACAATCTGTCATCAGGGTGGGTGGGAGGGACATTTCTAGATACAGAGGTATGATGGGAATGAACAGAAGGAGACCTGTCCCTTACAGAGGGCACCCTAACAGCTTGGCTACCAGTATAATGTGAGAGCACACCATCAGTATGGTGTGATTCAACCTCTGTACCAACTATGCTAGCCTGTCTAGTAATGGGCAGGCTGAGAAGTTTCTTTCCTGAACCTTTTCCTGGGGGAGTCCCTGGATCAGATTGAGAACCATTAGCTACTTTTTCACCAGATTTGGCACTTATGGCCTTATCCTGTACTCTAAGCATATTAATTAACAGTTCTAAGGAAGGATTCTTCCCTACACTCAAACCTCTCTCTATGCAGAGACTCCTTGCTCCTTTCCAGCTAAGGTGATCATATGCAAGTTTGGACAGTTCAACATTTTTGCCTGTGCCAGACATTTTTTAGAGAGAGTTAAAGTGATAGAAAAAAAAAAAAAAAAGTTTTCAGAACTTTTTTGGAAAGACAGAAAAAAACTTTTTAAACTTTTAAGAACTTTTTGAAAGTTTTAGAAGTACTTTTCAGCACTTAGAAAAGAGTGAAAAGAGGAAATGCAAAACTTTTTGGCTATGTGTATATACACTGACCTTGTTTTGTATATTTTTCTCTTATGAAAAGTACAATGACAAGAGTGGTAAGTAGTCTCAAGCACTTATCCCACCACTGCACAACCAATGTAGGAGGCTGGACTGGCTTGTAGTGAGTACCAAGGGGTACTTGCACCTTGCACCAGGCCCAGTTATCCCTTATTAGTGTATAGGGTGTCTAGCAGCTTAGGCTGATAGATAATGGTAGCTTAGCAGAGCAGCTTAGGCTGAACTAGGAGACGTGTGAAGCTACTACAGTACCACTTAGTGTCATATGCACAATATCATAAGAAAACACAATACACAGTTATACTAAAAATAAAGGTACTTTATTTTTATGACAATATGCCAAAGTATCTTAGAGTGTACCCTCAGTGAGAGGATAGGAAATATACACAAGATATATATACACAATAGCAAAAATATGCAGTATAGTCTTAGAAAACAGTGCAAACAATGTATAGTTACAATAGGATGCAATGGGGAAACATAGGGATAGGGGCAACACAAACCATATACTCCAGAAGTGGAATGCGAACCACGAATGGACCCCAAACCTATGTGACCTTGTAGAGGGTCGCTGGGACTATTAGAAAATAGTGAGAGTTAGTAAAATAACCCTCCCCAAGACCCTGAAAAGTGAGTGCAAAGTGCACTAAAGTTCCCCTAAGGACAAAAGAGTCATGTTAGAGGAATAATGCAGGAAAGACACAAACCAGCAATGCAACAACTGTGGATTTCCAATCTAGGGTACGTGTGGAACAAGGGGACCAAGTCCAAAAGTCACAAGCAAGTCGGAGATGGGCAGATGCCCAGGAAATGCCAGCTGCGGGTGCAAAGAAGCTTCGACTGGGCAGAAGAAGCTGAGGTTTCTGCAGGAACGAAAAGGGCTAGAGACTTCCCCTTTGGTGGACGGATCCCTCTCGCCTTGGAGAGTCGTGCAGAAGTGTTTTCCCGCCGGAAGGACGCCAACAAGCCTTGCTACACGCAAATCGTGCGTTTGGCGTTTTTGGACGCTGCTGGGGCCCAGGAGGGACCAGGAGGTCGCAAATTGGACCTGAAGAGAGAGGGGACGTCGAGCAAGACAAAGAGCCCTCACTGAAGCAGGTAGCACCCGGAGAAGTGCCAGAAACAGGCACTACGAGGATGCGTGAAACGGTGCTCGCCGAAGTTGCACAAAGGAGTCCCACGTCGCCGGAGACCAACTTAGAAAGTCGTGCAATGCAGGTTAGAGTGCCGTGGACCCAGGCTTGGCTGTGCACAAAGGATTTCCGCCGGAAGTGCACAGGGGCTGGAGTAGCTGCAAAGTCGCGGTTCCCAGCAATGCAGCCCAGCGAGGTGAGGCAAGGACTTACCTCCACCAAACTTGGGCTGAAGAGTCACTGGACTGTGGGGGTCACTTGGACAGAGTCGCTGGATTCGAGGGACCTCGCTCGTCGTGCTGAGAGGAGACCCAATGGACCGGTAATGCAGCTTTTTGGTGCCTGCGGTTGCAGGGGGAAGATTCCGTCGACCCACGGGAGATTTCTTCGGAGCTTCTGGTGCAGAGAGGAGGCAGGCTACCCCCACAGCATGCACAAGCAGGAAAACAGTCGAGAAGGCGGCAGGATCAGCGTTACAGAGTTGCAGTAGTCGTCTTTGCTACTATGTTGCAGGTTTGCAGGCTTCCAGCGCGGTCAGCAGTCGATTCCTTATCAGAAGGTGAAGAGAGAGATGCAGAGGAACTCGGATGAGCTCTTGCATTCGTTATCTAAAGTTTCCCCAGAGACAGAGACCCTAAATAGCCAGAAAAGAGGGTTTGGCTACCTATGAGAGAGGAAAGGCTACTAACACCTGAAGGAGCCTATCAGCAGGAGTCTCTGACGTCACCTGGTGGCACTGGCCACTCAGAGCAGTCCAGTGTGCCAGCAGCACCTCTGTTTCCAAGATGGCAGAGGTCTGGAGCACACTGGAGGAGCTCTGGACACCTCCCAGGGGAGGTGCAGGTCAGGGGAGTGGTCACTCCCCTTTCCTTTGTCCAGTTTCGCGCCAGAGCAGGGCTAAGGGGTCCCTGAACCGGTGTAGACTGGCTTATGCAGAATTGGGCACATCTGTGCCCAACAAAGCATTTCCAGAGGCTGGGGGAGGCTACTCCTCCCCTGCCTTCACACCATTTTCCAAAGGGAGAGGGTGTCACACCCTCTCTCAGAGGAAGTTCTTTGTTCTGCCATCCTGGGCCAGGCCTGGCTGGACCCCAGGAGGGCAGCTGCCTGTCTGAGGGGTTGGCAGCAGCAGCAGCTGCAGTGAAACCCCAGGAAGGGCAGACTGGCAGTACCAGGGTCTGTGCTACAGACCACTGGGATCATGGAATTGTACCAACAATGTCAGGATGGCATAGAGGGGGCAATTCCATGATCATAGACATGTTACATGGCCATATTCGGAGTTACCATTGTGAAGCTACATATAGGTAGTGACCTATATGTAGTGCACGCGTGTAATGGTGTCCCCGCACTCACAAAGTTCAGTGAATTGGCTCTGAACAATGTGGGGGCACCTTGGCTAGTGCCAGGGTGCCCTCCCACTAAGTAACTTTGCACCTAACCTTTACCAGGTAAAGGTTAGACATATAGGTGACTTATAAGTTACTTAAGTGCAGTGTAAAATGGCTGTGAAATAACGTGGACGTTATTTCACTCAGGCTGCAGTGGCAGGCCTGTGTAAGAATTGTCAGAGCTCCCTATGGGTGGCAAAAGTAATGCTGCAGCCCATAGGGATCTCCTGGAACCCCAATACCCTGGGTACCTCAGTACCATATACTAGGGAATTATAAGGGTGTTCCAGTAAGCCAATGTAAATTGGTAAAATTGGTCACTAGCCTGTTAGTGACAATTTGAAAGTAATGAGAGAGCATAACAACTGAGGTTCTGGTTAGCAGAGCCTCAGTGAGACAGTTAGGCACCACACAGGGAACATATACATGCACACCTATGAGCACTGGGGCCCTGTGTGACAGGGTCCCAGTGACACATACATATAGGCCACAAACCTATGAGCACTGGGGTCCTGACCAGCAGGATCCGAGTGACACATAACAACCATACTGAAAACATAGTGTTTTCACTATGAGCACTGAGGCCTGGCTATCAGGATCCCAGTGAGACAGTGAAAACAGTGACAAACACCCTGACATACACTCACAAACAGGCCAAAAGTGGGGGTAACAAGGCTAGAAAGAGGCTACCTTCTCACACAACCCCCCCCAAACGAAGGACAATAAGGCTAACCTTGGCCAGTTGAGACTTTATTGTCTAAGTGGTGATAAGTAGAGAGTAGCTCTGCAATAGACTGGTTACTCCCTTTATCATCCACTATATGGTTACTTCCCTGTGGGGATGTAAACCACCCTGTTTGAAGTTTTTTAGCTAACCAACAATGTGAAGATGTATTTTCAGAGTTTCTATCAGTAAGTTTTAGTTTAGAGCAGTGGGAATTATCCACTGAACCTATTTGTAATGATGGAAATGCCAGACAGGGATGCTGTCTCAGTAAAGCCATAGCTGGACAAAAACTTTGTCCATTTGGCTGGAAGAGAGAACAGGGATGCTGTTTCTCTTGAGTTGGAGCAGGGCAGGGATGCTGTCCTATCAGCTCCACACTAGGGCAGGGATGCTGTCCTAAGTGTTGTGAGGCAGTGCAGAGTTTCTGCACTAAAGTTTCTCTGGGAGGGTTGGAGGGATGCTCCATGTTAACTAAAATGGTGCTCTTTATCTCACCAATGTTAGTTATCCCACAGAGAGGTACTTCCACCTCAGGGAGTACAGTTTTGCCAACTGATGATTCCCTTGGAACAGGTGCCACCCCAGGAGAGGTTTCTCCCACCACAGGAATGGTATCCTGAATGGTATGGTGGTTAGGGGATACTGTGATACCCTTTTTACCTGTTGATGGAGAGGGATCCTGAGTTTTCAGGCCTTCTCTCCTTTGCTTTTTCATTTCACTTGAAATGAGAGGGAACAATTCCTCAGGGATGCCCAGCATGGCTGCATGGGCATAAAACTCTACATCAGCCCAACCTGAGGCCTCTAGGTCATTACCTAAGAGACAGTCTACAGGTAAGCTAGGTGATACCACCACCTGCTTAGGGCCAGTAACTCCACCCCAACTAAACTGAATTATAGCTAAGGGAAGAAACTTAGTGGAGTTATGGACATCAATAATCTTATACTGTTGTCCAATGATGTGTTGTTCAGGAGGTACTAGGTTTTCAGTCACCAAAGTGAAACTGGCACCTGTGTCCCTGTAGGCCAAGGCCTCAACACCATTTATTGAAACTGTCTGCCTGTACTTATCCATTGTAAGGGGACAAGCAGCCAGTGTGGCAAGGCCAATGCCACTAGGTGTGACAGAAACTGTCTTGGGACTGATGACATCAGTTTCCACTATGGACCCATAAGTGAACCCAACTACACCCTTTGCTTGACTGTTGCCAGCAGTCCCACCACTAGTACCACTACTGCTAGGGGCACTAGAGCTTGATGTATTAGTGGTGGTAGGCTCAGGGGGTTTACCTGGACAGGACTTATCCCCTGGCCTATGGCCTCTATTTTTACACACAAAGCACCAAGGCTTTTTAATGTGTGCAGGTTGGGAAGAAGAGGAAGAATTTGTTTTATCCCCACCCTCTGAAGAGTGTTTAAGATTTGAAGTGGGATCTTTGGTTTTACCCTTATCCCCATGCTTATCTTGAGATTTTTCACCATCTTTCTTCTTATTGCCATCTTTGTCACCCCCTGTATGAACTTTTCTGTTCACCCTTGTTCTGACCCATTTGTCTCCCTTCTTTCCCAATTCTTGGGGAGAGGTCAGATCAGAGTCTACCAGGTACTGGTGCAACAAATCAGACACACAATTATTAAGTATATGCTCTCTCAGGATTGTGTTATACAGGCTTTCATAATCAGTAACTTTACTGCCATGTAACCACCCCTCCAAGGCCTTCACTGAATGGTCAATGAAATCAACCCAGTCTTGTGAAGACTCCTTTTTGGTCTCTCTGAACTTTATCCTGTACTGTTCAGTGGTTAAGCCATAACCATCCAGGAGTGCATTCTTAAGAACTGTAAAATTATTGGCATCATTTTCTTTCACAGTAAGGAGCCTATCCCTACCTTTTCCACTAAATGATAGCCATAGGATAGCAGCCCACTGCCTTTGAGGGACATCCTGTACAACACAGGCCCTCTCAAGTGCAGCAAACCACTTGTTAATGTCATCCCCCTCCTTATAAGGGGGAACTATCTTGTGCAGATTCCTGGAATCATGCTCTTTTGCAGGATGACTATGGGGAATACTGCTGCTGCCACCATGGGTATCTAAACCCAACTTCTGTCTTTCCTTCTCTAATTCTAAAGACTGTCTATCCAAATCCAGCTGTTGCTTCTTGAGCTTCAGTCTGGTTTGTTCCACTCTCAATCTATTGAGCTCCCTTTCTAACAATCTGTCATCAGGGTGGGTGGGAGGGACATTTCTAGATACAGAGGTATGATGGGAATGAACAGAAGGAGACCTGTCCCTTACAGAGGGCACCCTAACAGCTTGGCTACCAGTATAATGTGAGAGCACACCATCAGTATGGTGTGATTCAACCTCTGTACCAACTATGCTAGACTGTCTAGTAATGGGCAGGCTGAGAAGTTTCTTTCCTGAACCTTTTCCTGGGGGAGTCCCTGGATCAGATTGAGAACCATTAGCTACTTTTTCACCAGATTTGGCACTTATGGCCTTATCCTGTACTCTAAGCATATTAATTAACAGTTCTAAGGAAGGATTCTTCCCTACACTCAAACCTCTCTCTATGCAGAGACTCCTTGCTCCTTTCCAGCTAAGGTGATCATATGCAAGTTTGGACAGTTCAACATTTTTGCCTGTGCCAGACATTTTTTAGAGAGAGTTAAAGTGATAGAAAAAAAAAAAAAAAAGTTTTCAGAACTTTTTTGGAAAGACAGAAAAAAACTTTTTAAACTTTTAAGAACTTTTTGAAAATTTTAGAAGTACTTTTCAGCACTTAGAAAAGAGTGAAAAGAGGAAATGCAAAACTTTTTGGCTATGTGTATATACACTGACCTTGTTTTGTATATTTTTCTCTTATGAAAAGTACAATGACAAGAGTGGTAAGTAGTCTCAAGCACTTATCCCACCACTGCACAACCAATGTAGGAGGCTGGACTGGCTTGTAGTGAGTACCAAGGGGTACTTGCACCTTGCACCAGGCCCAGTTATCCCTTATTAGTGTATAGGGTGTCTAGCAGCTTAGGCTGATAGATAATGGTAGCTTAGCAGAGCAGCTTAGGCTGAACTAGGAGACGTGTGAAGCTACTACAGTACCACTTAGTGTCATATGCACAATATCATAAGAAAACACAATACACAGTTATACTAAAAATAAAGGTACTTTATTTTTATGACAATATGCCAAAGTATCTTAGAGTGTACCCTCAGTGAGAGGATAGGAAATATACACAAGATATATATACACAATAGCAAAAATATGCAGTATAGTCTTAGAAAACAGTGCAAACAATGTATAGTTACAATAGGATGCAATGGGGAAACATAGGGATAGGGGCAACACAAACCATATACTCCAGAAGTGGAATGCGAACCACGAATGGACCCCAAACCTATGTGACCTTGTAGAGGGTCGCTGGGACTATTAGAAAATAGTGAGAGTTAGTAAAATAACCCTCCCCAAGACCCTGAAAAGTGAGTGCAAAGTGCACTAAAGTTCCCCTAAGGACAAAAGAGTCGTGTTAGAGGAATAATGCAGGAAAGACACAAACCAGCAATGCAACAACTGTGGATTTCCAATCTAGGGTACCTGTGGAACAAGGGGACCAAGTCCAAAAGTCACAAGCAAGTCGGAGATGGGCAGATGCCCAGGAAATGCCAGCTGCGGGTGCAAAGAAGCTTCGACTGGGCAGAAGAAGCTGAGGTTTCTGCAGGAACGAAAAGGGCTAGAGACTTCCCCTTTGGTGGACGGATCCCTCTCGCCTTGGAGAGTCGTGCAGAAGTGTTTTCCCGCCGGAAGGACGCCAACAAGCCTTGCTACACGCAAATCGTGTGTTTGGCGTTTTTGGACGCTGCTGGGGCCCAGGAGGGACCAGGAGATCGCAAATTGGACCTGAAGAGAGAGGGGACGTCGAGCAAGACAAAGAGCCCTCACTGAAGCAGGTAGCACCCGGAGAAGTGCCAGAAACAGGCACTACGAGGATGCGTGAAACGGTGCTTGCCGAAGTTGCACAAAGGAGTCCCACGTCGCCGGAGACCAACTTAGAAAGTCGTGCAATGCAGGTTAGAGTGCCGTGGACCCAGGCTTGGCTGTGCACAAAGGATTTCCACCGGAAGTGCACAGGGGCCGGAGTAGCTGCAAAGTCGCGGTTCCCAGCAATGCAGCCCAGCGAGGTGAGGCAAGGACTTACCTCCACCAAACTTGGGCTGAAGAGTCACTGGACTGTGGGGGTCACTTGGACAGAGTCGCTGGATTCGAGGGACCTCGCTCGTCGTGCTGAGAGGAGACCCAAGGGACCGGTAATGCAGCTTTTTGGTGCCTGCGGTTGCAGGGGGAAGATTCCGTCGACCCACGGGAGATTTCTTCGGAGCTTCTGGTGCAGAGAGGAGGCAGGCTACCCCCACAGCATGCACAAGCAGAAAAACAGTCGAGAAGGCGGCAGGATCAGCGTTACAGAGTTGCAGTAGTCGTCTTTGCTACTATGTTGCAGGTTTGCAGGCTTCCAGCGCGGTCAGCAGTCGATTCCTTATCAGAAGGTGAAGAGAGAGATGCAGAGGAACTCGGATGAGCTCTTGCATTCGTTATCTAAAGTTTCCCCAGAGACAGAGACCCTAAATAGCCAGAAAAGAGGGTTTGGCTACCTAGGAGAGAGGAAAGGCTACTAACACCTGAAGGAGCCTATCAGCAGGAGTCTCTGACGTCACCTGGTGGCACTGGCCACTCAGAGCAGTCCAGTGTGCCAGCAGCACCTCTGTTTCCAAGATGGCAGAGGTCTGGAGCACACTGGAGGAGCTCTGGACACCTCCCAGGGGAGGTGCAGGTCAGGGGAGTGGTCACTCCCCTTTCCTTTGTCCAGTTTCGCGCCAGAGCAGGGCTAAGGGGTCCCTGAACCGGTGTAGACTGGCTTATGCAGAATTGGGCACATCTGTGCCCAACAAAGCATTTCCAGAGGCTGGGGGAGGCTACTCCTCCCCTGCCTTCACACCATTTTCCAAAGGGAGAGGGTGTCACACCCTCTCTCAGAGGAAGTTCTTTGTTCTGCCATCCTGGGCCAGGCCTGGCTGGACCCCAGGAGGGCAGCTGCCTGTCTGAGGGGTTGGCAGCAGCAGCAGCTGCAGTGAAACCCCAGGAAGGGCAGTCTGGCAGTACCAGGGTCTGTGCTACAGACCACTGGGATCATGGAATTGTACCAACAATGCCAGGATGGCATAGAGGGGGCAATTCCATGATCATAGACATGTTACATGGCCATATTCGGAGTTACCATTGTGAAGCTACATATAGGTAGTGACCTATATGTAGTGCACACGTGTAATGGTGTCCCCGCACTCACAAAGTTCAGTGAATTGGCTCTGAACAATGTGGGGGCACCTTGGCTAGTGCCAGGGTGCCCTCCCACTAAGTAACTTTGCACCTAACCTTTACCAGGTAAAGGTTAGACATATAGGTGACTTATAAGTTACTTAAGTGCAGTGTAAAATGGCTGTGAAATAACGTGGACGTTATTTCACTCAGGCTGCAGTGGCAGGCCTGTGTAAGAATTGTCAGAGCTCCCTATGGGTGGCAAAAGTAATGCTGCACCCCATAGGGATCTCCTGGAACCCCAATACCCTGGGTACCTCAGTACCATATACTAGGGAATTATAAGGGTGTTCCAGTAAGCCAATGTAAATTGGTAAAATTGGTCACTAGCCTGTTAGTGACAATTTGAAAGTAATGAGAGAGCATAACCACTGAGGTTCTGGTTAGCAGAGCCTCAGTGAGACAGTTAGGCACCACACAGGGAACATATACATGCACACCTATGAGCACTGGGCCCTGTGTGACAGGGTCCCAGTGACACATACATATAGGCCACAAACCTATGAGCACTGGGGTCCTGACCAGCAGGATCCCAGTGACACATAACAACCATACTGAAAACATAGTGTTTTCACTATGAGCACTGAGGCCTGGCTATCAGGATCCCAGTGAGACAGTGAAAACAGTGACAAACACCCTGACATACACTCACAAACAGGCCAAAAGTGGGGGTAACAAGGCTAGAAAGAGGCTACCTTCTCACAGACATGCAAAGCTCCTGCTATACCACTTATATCATATTCATAATATCATAAGAAAACACAATACACAGAGTTACTAAAAATAAAGGTACTTTATTTTTATGACAATAAGCCACAAGTATCTCAGTGAGTACCCTCAGTAAGAAGGTAAGTAATATACACAAGTTATATGTACACAAACCACAAATAGGTAAGTAAGAGTCAGAAAAGTAATGCAAACAGTGTAGAATTGCAATAGGTTGCAATAGGCAAGCATAGGTCTAGGGGCAACACAAACCATATACTCCAAAAGTGGAATGCGAATCACGAATGGACCCCAGACCTATGGGAGCTTGTAGAGGGTCGCTGGGACTGTAAGAAAACACTCAGGGTGTCCAACATACCCCACCCCAAGACCCTGAAAAGTAGGAATAAAGTACACCTACTACCCCAAAAGAGCACAATAGTCGTGATAGGGGGATTCTGCAAGAACAAAAATCACCAGCAGTGCACTGAAAACTGATTCCTGGACCTGAGGACCTGCAAAGCAAGGGGACCAAGTCCAATAGTCGCGACAGTGTCCAGGGGGGGCAGGAGCCCAGAAAACCCCGGATGAAGGTGCAAGGAAGCTGCCTCCGGATGGAAGAAGCTTGGAATTCTGCAAGAACGAAGAGGACTAGGAACTTCTCCTTTGGATGGAAGATGTCCTACATCACGATGAAGGTTGCAGAAGTGTTCCCACGCAGAAATACTGCAAACAAGCCTTGCTAGCTGCAAGGGTCGCGGTAGAGGTTTTTGGGTGCTGCTGAGGACCAGAAAGGACCAGGATGTCGCCCCTTGGAGGAGGAGACCGAGGGGGCGCTCAGCAACTCAGAGAGCCCTCACAGAAGCAGGCAGCACCCGCAGAAGTACTTGAACAGGCACTTGGAAGATTTGTGAACCGGAGTCCAAGCAGAGTTACAAAAGAGGGTCCCATGATGTCGGAGGCCAACTCAGCGGATTGAGCACTGCAGGACGGAGTGCTGGAGACCCAGGCTAGGCTGTGCACAAAGGAAATCCTGGAAGAGTGCACAGAAGCCGGAGCAGCTGCAAATCATGGAGTACACAGGTTTGCAGTCTAGCGTGGGGAGACAAGGACTTACCTCCACCAAACTTGGACTGGACTGTGGGAGCCACTTGGATAGAGTTACTGTGTTCCAGGGACCACGCTCATCAGGATGATAGGGGACACAGATGACAGGTGATGCAGTCTTTTGGTGCCTGCGTTGGCAGGGGGAAGATTCCGTCGACCCACAGGAGAATTCTTCTGAGCTTCTGGTGCAGGGTGAAGGCAGGTGACCCCCAGAGCATGCACCACCAGGAAACAGTTGAGAAAGCCGGCAGGATGAGGCGCTACAATGTTGCTGGTAGTCGTCTTGCTACTTTGTTGCACTTTTGCAGGCGTCCTGGAGCAGTCAGTGGTCGATCCTTGGTAGAAGTCAAAGAGGGAGATGCAGAGGAACTCTGGTGAGCTCTTGCATTCGTTATCTGAAGAATTCCACAAAGCAGAGACCCTAAATAGCCAGAAAAGGAGGTTTGGCTACCAAGAAAGGAGGATTGGCTACCAAGAAAGGTAAGAGCCTATCAGAGGGGGTCTCTGACATCACCTGCTGCCACTGGCCATTCAGAGCAGTCCAGTGTGCCCCCAACACCTCTGTTTCCAAGATGGCAGAGGTCTGGGACACACTGGAGGAGCTCTGGGCACCTCCCCTGGGAATTACTGGTCAGGGGAGTGGTCACTCCCCTTTCCTTTGTCCAGTTTCCTGCCAGAGCAGGGCTGGGGGATCCCTGAACCGGTGTAGACTGGCTTATGCAGAGATGGGCACTATCTGTGCCCATCAAAGCATTTTCAGAGTCTGGGGGAGGCTACTCCTTACCAGCCCTTCATACCTATTTCCTCTGTTCTGCCTTCCTGGGCCAGGGCTGCCTGGACCCCAGGAGGGCAGAAACCTGTCTGAGGAGTTGGCAGCAGCTGCAGTGGAAACCCCGGAAAGGCAGTTTGGCAGCAACTGGGTTCTGTGCTAGAGACACGGGGGATCATGGAATTGTCCCCCAACACCAGAATGGTATTGGGGTGACAATTCCACGATCTTAAACGTGTTACATGGCCATGTTCGGAGCTACCATTGTGACGCTATACATAGGTAGTGGCCTATGTATAGTGCACGCGTGTAATAGTGTCCCGGCACTCACAAAGTCCAGGGAATTGGACCTGAACGATGTGGGGGCACCATGGCTAGTGCCAGGGTGCCCACACACTAAGTAATTTGGCACCCGACCTTCACCAGGTGAAGGTTAGACATATAGGTGACTTATAAGTTACTTATGTGCAGTGTAAAATGGCTGTGAAATAACATGGACATTATTTCACACAGGCTGCAGTGGCAGGCCTGTGTAAGAATTGCCTGAGCTCCCTATGGGTGGCAAAAGAAATGCTGCAGCCCATAGGGATCTCCAGGAACCCCAATACCCTGGGTACCTAAGTGCCATATACAAGGGAATTATATGGGTGTACCAGTGTGCCAATGAGAATTGGTAAATTTAGTGACTAGCATGCAGTGACAAATTTGGAAAGCAGAGAGAGCATAAACACTGAGGTTCTGGTTAGCAGAGCCTCAGTGATACAGTTACGCACCACACAGGGAACACATACAGGGCACATACTATGAGCACTGGGGTCCTGCCTGGAAGGATCCCAGTGACACAAGGGCTAAAACAACATACATACAGTGAAATATGGGGGTAACATGCCAGGCAAGATGGTACTTTCCTGCAACCAACCACACTGTTTCTGCAGATTGATGGGCTGTCTGTGACCCTGTATTGGCAGGGAAAAGGTGTAGGGTCTGCCTTGAGATCATGAAACTGGATCCTAGCTGGGCCAGACTTCGTCTCCCGGACCTCAAACTATACTACGTGGCTGAAATGTTGCAGTACATCACTATATGCTCTGAAGATGAGCCTAGCTGGGAGAAGACATTACTATCGGGCTCGACAATACTGACTGACCCTCCCGAAGCTGCTCATGAGTGGATGAAGACTCCTAGAGGCGATAGCCTTTGTTGCTCTCTGCGTGGGGAAAAACTGTTGCGCAAGTTCTGAGTCGGGTGCCTTAAGCCAGGCTTCTCCCGATTTGGTGTGCGACCCTTCCTGCACATCCGTGATTCCATGGATGTTACTAAATGGATAGATTGAGGGTGGTTGTCAGAGGGTGGGAGATCTATTTCTAAATGGCACCTCTATGTCCATAGAGGAAGTTGACACTCACTACAGCATAGACCGGGGCCAATTTTTGCAATGCGTGATCATATCACTTACGAACCTCAAGATTTGGACGTTATTTCTTGCAAGCTGGGTGAGTCCCAAAACCTCCAGTCGATCCTAGATCCCTGCTTCTCCAAGGGTATTATCTCCCAGCTTAATTCTGCCCTCAAGGGTGATAGGGAGATGAATGTGGCACTTAGTCACGTTACATGAGACGGGGGACTGTAGCCCCCCCTTGTGGATGGTGAATGGAACAGGGCATTAGCACAACTCTTTGATGTAGCCTGCAATACCCAATTCAAAATGGTGCATTTTAATTACATACATACAGGCTTACCTAACACCACGGTGCCTGCATAGCATTTATCCAAAGCATCCGGGAGGCTGCACACAATATGGGACACTCCCCGGATATTTTGGACATGTTGCATGGGACTGCATACAGATACAGGAGAGAGGTGCGACACAAGGTGTGTAAAGTCACAAAGGTGACAACAGAACTAATGGTCAAACACTGCCTGCTGGGACTGCTGCCTCTTCCCAAGAAGGATAAAAAATGCTGTGTAGATTTGCATAGTTGAGACTAATGCTGGTGAGAAGGAGTATAGCCAGAATTCTCTGACAGTGTCTAGGTGGCTTGCCAACTTCCTGGAATGGGCAGCAGCAGAAGAATGTAGGCTTTGGAAGGTCCGTACTGATAACAACACACAGCGCGATCTTTAGTTTTGGGGAAACAGGTTGGGTGATCAGGACACAGACCTGGGTGAAGATTCAGACTCTGACGCACCAACGGCAGACAGTACTGATCCCTCTGTGTTGTCCGAGAACATGATCAAACTGAATGCACAGGCAACCACCCCACACCCAAACTCTTCTGCTCCTTCCCCCACCAGTGGGACCCCTTAAGACGTGTCTCTGGGTCTCTCCTCCGTTACACTGGGTGTACAGTGGGTGCAGTACTGGTTCTCTTTCCGCCTCTCTCATGTCATACTGGGTGCAGAGCCTGACCTCTCTGGGTCTGTCCTCTGTCACACTAGGATCAGATCCTGGTCACACTAGGTGTAAAGCCTGCTGCCTCTGGGTCTCTCCTCTGTCACGCTGGGTGTAAGCCTGGTGTCTCGGGGTCTGTCCTCTGTTACACCAAGTCTACAATGGGTACAGAGCCTGTCCTCTCCACTTTTACACTGGGTGTACAGTGGTTGCAGAGCTGGTTCTCTTTCTGCCCCTCTCATGTCACACTGGGAGCAGAGCCTTATGGAAACACATTATATAAAGGAGACACTCACCTCCAGGGACACAGAGGAGGGAGTCTGCGGCCGCCATGGAACCAGAGCTGCAAGTCTTTCCAATGCTGTACTGTGCCATGGTAGTCCAGGAGCACCACCACCGACGAAGACGACGATGAGGAGTTCAGTCGCCTAGCACACAAGGGAGGGAGGGGAGAGTCACAAGCACAACACACACCAAACACACATGTGTAGGAAAGTACCATCTTGCCTGGCATGTTACCCCCATATTTCACTGTATATATGTTGTTTTAGTGTATGTGTCACTGGGACCCTGCCAGCCAGGGCCCCAGTGCTCATAAGTGTGCCCTGTATGTGTTCCCTGTGTGATGACTAACTGTCTCACTGAGACTCTGCTAACCAGAACCTCCGTGGTTATGCTCTCTCTGCTTTCCAAATTGTCACTAACAGGCTAGTGACCAATTTCACCAATTCACGTTGGCATACTGAAACACCCTTATAATTCCCTAGTATATGGTACTGAGGTACCCAGGGTATTGGGGTTCCAGGAGATCCCTATGGGCTGCAGCATTTCTTTTGCCACCCATAGGGAGCTCTGACAATTCTTACACAGGCCTGCCACTGCAGCCTGAGTGAAATAACGTCCACGTTATTTCACAGCCATTTACCACTGCACTTAAGTAACTTATAAGTCACCTATATGTCTAACCTTTACCTGGTAAAGGTTGGGTGCTAAGTTACTTAGTGTGTGGGCACCCTGGCACTAGCCAAGGTGCCCCCACATCGTTCAGGGCAAATTCCCCGGACTTTGTGAGTGCGGGGACACCATTACACGCGTGCACTATACATAGGTCTCTACCTATGTATAGCGTCAGAATGGTAACTCCGAACATGGCCATGTAACATGTCTAAGATCATGGAATTGTCACCCCAATGCCATTATGGCATTGGGGAGACAATTCCATGATCCCCTGAGTCTCTAGCACAGACCCGAGTACTGCCAAACTACCTTTCCCGGGGTTTCACTGCAGCTGCTGCCAACCCCTCAGACAGGTTTCTGCCCTCCTGGGGTCCAGCCAGGCTTGGCCCAGGAAGGCAGAACAAAGGTCTTCCTCAGAGAGAGGGTGTTACACCCTCTCCCTTTGGAAAAAGGTGTCAGGGCTGGGGAGGAGTAGCCTCCCCCAGCCTCTGGAAATGCTTTGATGGGCACAGATGGTGCCCATCTCTGCATAAGCCAGTCTACACCGGTTCAGGGATCCCCCAGCCCTGCTCTGGCGTGAAACTGGACAAAGGAAAAGGGAGTGACCACTCCCCTGACCTGCACCTCCCAGGGGAGGTGCCCAGAGCTCCTCCAGTGTGCTCCAGACCTCTGCCATCTTGGAAACAGGTGACGTCAGAGACTTCTTCTGATAGGCTCTTACCTGTGTTGCTAGCCTATCCTCCTTCCGAGGTAGCCAAACCTCCTTTTCTGGCTATTTAGGGTCTCTGCTTTGGGGAATTCTTTAGATAACGAATGCAAGTGCTCATCAGAGTTCCTCTGCATCTCTCTCTTCACCTTCTGCCAAAGGATCCACCGCTGACTGCCCAGGAAGCCTGCAAAACCGCAACAAAGTAGCAAAGATGACTACTGCAACCTTGTATCGCTGATCCTGCCGCCTTCTCGACTGTTTTCCTGGGGGTGCATGCTGTGGGGGTAACCTGCCTCCTCTCTGCACTAGGAGCTCTGAAGAAATCTCCCATGGGACGACGAAATCTTCCCCCTGCAACCGCAGGCAACAAAAGACTGCATCACCGGTCCTCTGGGTCCCCTCTCAGCACGACGAGCGTGGTCCCTGGAACTCAGCAACTCTGTCCAAGTGACTCCCACAGTCCAGTGACTCTTCAGTCCAAGTTTGGTGGAGGTAAGTCCTTGCCTCCCCAAGCTAGACTGCATTGCTGGGTACCACGTGATTTGCAGCTGCTCCGGCTCCTGTGCACTCTTCCAGGATTTCCTTTGTGCACAGCCAAGCCTGGGTCCCCGACACTCTAACCTGCAGTGCACAACGTCCTCCGGCGTCGTGGGATCCCCTTTTGTGTCTTTGGGTGAGCTCCAGTTCACTCCTCTTCGTAGTGCCTGTTCCTGCACTTCTGCGGGTGCTGCCTGCTCCTGTGAGGGCTCCCTGACTTGCTGGGCGCCCCCTCTGTCTACTCATCCAAGTGGCGACATCCTGGTCCCTCCTGGGCCACAGCAGCATCCAAAAACCCTAACCGTGACCCTTGCAGCTAGCAAGGCTTGTTTGCGGTCTTTCTGCGTGGGAACACATCTGCAAGCTTCTTCATGGCGTGGGACATCCGTCCTCCAAAGGGGAAGTTTCTAGCCCTCTTCGTTCTTGCAGAATCCACAGCTTCTACCATCTGGTGGCAGCTTCTTTGCACCCTCAGTTGGCATTTCCTGGGCATCTGCCCAATCTCGACTTTGTCGCGACTCTTGGACTTGGTCCCCTTGTTCCACAGGTACTCTCGTCGGGAAATCCACTTTGGTTGCATTGCTGGTGTTGGTCTTCCTTGCAGAATTCCCCTATCACGACTTCTGTGCTCTCTGGGGAATATAGGTGCACTTTACACCTACTTTTCAGGGTCTTGGGGTGGGCTATTTTTCTAACCCTCACTGTTTTCTTACAGTCCCAGCGACCCTCTACAAGCTCACATAGGTTTGGGATCCATTCCACTTTTGGAGTATATGGTTTGTGTTGCCCCTATACCTATGTGCTCCTATTGCAATCTACTGTAATTCTACATTGCTTGCATTACTTCCTTTTGCTATTACTGCATATTTTTGGTATTTTGTACATATATCTTGTGTATATTTGGCATCCTCATACTGAGGGTACTCACTGAGATACTTTTGGCATATTGTCATAAAAATAAAGAACCTTTATTTTTAGTATATCTGTGTATTGTGTTTTCTTATGATATTGTGCATATGACACCAGTGGTATAGTAGGAGCTTTGCATGTCTCCTAGTTCAGCCTAAGCTGCTCTGCTATAGCTACCTTCTATCAGCCTAAGCTGCTAGAAACACCTCTTCTACACTAATAAGGGATAACTGGACCTGGTACAGTGTAAGTACCCCTTGGTACCCACTACAAGCCAGGCCAGCCTCCTACATTGGTCGTGCAGCGGTGGGATAGGTACTTGCAACTACTTACCACTTTGTCATTTTGTACTTTTCATAAGAGAAAAATATACAAAACAAGTTCAGTGTATGTACACCTAACCAAAAAGTTTTGCTTTTCTTCTATTACTCTATTTGCTAAGTGCGGAGACGAGACGACGTTCGAGACGAGAGGCATTTCCGGTTCTGGTTTCTGGTTCCGGGTTCCGGGTTCAGGTCAGCACGCCGGAGCGTGGAAGCAGAGCGCCACACACAGCTCGCCCGCACCGGTGAGCCTCCCAGCCTCCCAGGATCAACCGGGAGCGCACTACCCATAGCTACCCTACCCATAGCTTGACTGTCAACTAAGCTGCCACCGATGCCCCCAGCACCGTGACAGCGAGCAGAGGAGGACAGCGTCCCCCATCCCCTCCCCCCCTCTGCGGACCCCCGCGGAAGCGGCCCGATCGCGGGTGCGGCTTGCGGGGGGAATAGGGGCATAGGGGGTCCTTTGCCTGTAAATCTTTGGGTGGCAAGAAGAAGAAAGGACCCCTCAAGGACGGCACACCAGGCATCAAGCATCAGGCATCAGCATCAGGCTCAGGACACTTGCTATCGGCCCTCTTCTCCGGGTGCTCCAGGTGCTGCCCGCGACCACCCAGCAAGAGGCAAGTGAGCAACAGAGGGCGAAGGGAAGCAAGGGCGGAGGGCGAAGGGGGGCAAGGAGGGCAAGGAGGGCAACAGGGCGGAGGGAAGCTGGTCCAGGCTCCCCCCACCCCGACCCACCCTGGTAGATCCACCAGGCAGTCCGTGGTCTCACCCCTCCCCCCCTCTCTGCCCTGCTCCTCCACCCGCCCTTGCCCAGGGCAGCAAGTGCCAGGTGCGGGAGAGACCAACACGCCACACAATAAGGACTGGCACGGTCCAGCATCTCCGGACTCAGGCCCTCAAAAACTCCAAAATCCCCTGAGGGTGATCGCACACTCAGATATCAACATCCGTTAGAGCCTCTTTTTGGAGGACGGCACTCCTAACTGCCTCAAAACAACAAAAGGCACAACAAGGCCCAACAAGGCCCTTCTCCCTCACTCCAAAAGCCCGCCCAAAATAATCCTGCTCCAAGGCAGCAAAACATACCGATCATGAGATCAGGCAAAGCACGAGGCAGTATTACCAACCGTCCAGCAAAACAAGGAAAGAGAAAAAGGAAGGGAGACCTGGCTCTGGATGAAGCAACCCCAAAAAGGAGAGCAAGCAGCGAACAGGATCTCCCCACCCCCTCCCAGGCAGGAGGCAAAACCTAACAAAGGGCGCACGTGGGGGAGGCAACCAAATTTCCATCATGGAAGAAACGATCTGGGGGGAGCCCGGCTTTTGGAAACCGGCGACTCCACCGGAGGGGGTTCCAGAGACCGTAGCCTCTCCCAAGCATCACAAGATAACCGATTATTTCCCTACTACTGGTACTATTGCCACCAGAAAAAGGTTCGACCCCCTGGCTCCAACCCAAACAAGTTTTGGGGAAATAACCCCACCCAGCCAAGACCGTCAACAGCAAGGAAGCAGCGAAAAGAAACTCAGAATGAATTCTCCTCCTCCCCCCCCCATCGCCAACAGTAGTGATCAGGAAAAATCACCCCACGAAAGTAGACGCATCAAGTATAGTTCAGGACAATGCGATGCCAGCTACCCCTTCACCAGGATCCCTCTACAATCCTAGGCAAGACTTAACTCTATGTAATAAACCCCTAGACGCCACTAAATTCCAATGGACATCTAGTCCAGCGAAACTACCCATCCTGGACTCAGAACTGGTAGCAATCGCAGAACATTTAGAACAAGAATCTCAGGAAGGTGGCCCATTCTGTCAAAGTCCAAAACTTCACTCATTCCCAACGTATAACTGTGAAAAAGAAGAACAGGACCTCTGGGGTATAGAACAGGTCATCACAAACGGGCCAGTAAAAACAGAAATAGTGACAGCTGCACAGAAAGTCCCCCATAAAACAACAATAAACAAAGCTATATCAAGTGGTAACCAAGAGCCCGACTTAAAGTCACAAGCCCCTGTGGCAGTCAGGTCAGAAGAAATGTGGGCTGCAATCCTAAATTCAATGCAAGCAACGGTCATGGCGCTGCAATTTCATTCAAACAAAATGGACATTCAAGTTGACTTGCTAAACATCCTGGCAGTATTTGTCTCCGGGATTGACAGTAAGTTGGAAAAATTAAACGCACTTATAACAAGGGTGCAAGTCACCCACTCTAATGACTATACAATTTGTTCCTGTAAAGAGGTAGTAGAAAAGATATCTCAACTGCCGCAAATCTTAGAGGGAATACTTCAAGAAATCCGCTCCACCCGGAAGGATGAACATACATGGCCCAAACCACTCGCCACCATGCTAAAATCTACTCCGATGGAGCGGAAACAAAAAGAGCAGCAGCCCCATTCCTCCCTTGCGCCCGTCTCATCGTTTTTAAGTGAGGAGAGAATATTGGCTGACAGCCGCCAACTAGCAAGTGTCCACTGGGAACCCATGGTGAATCATCCTCCGCTACAGCCCAACAATAAGCCTGGGAACCCTGAGTTTCCCACAACTCGGACCCTCTCAAAAAGAGAACAAAAGCGGGCAAGGAAGGGAAGGAGGTCCGCCCATCCCCATCAACTCAGCTCATCAAAGGACCCATCTAAAGACCAGGCGACGTCAAATGGAGGGTATAATAGAAACGTTGTTACCCACACAAGTATAAGCTCTAACACAATAATAGATGTGACAACACTCCCAGCCACAGCAGACGTCACCCACTTAACAAGGTCCCTCCTGAGACCTCCCGAAGCGATTGGCACTATAACGAACCTAAGACCAAGCCCCACAAGGGCCCAGCAGAGCACAAAACCAAAACCCATTACGCCTGCGCTGCCTCCCCAACTAACACTGGTCAATATGGGCAGCAAGTCTGCCATTAGTCAGAGGGAAGATGGCTATATGGAGCAAGACCCGCGCATAGAGCAAAATCAGTCACGTATAACAGACATGAATACCCTCCAGTTACTCTGGATTCCAGAATTCACCTCCAGGTCCCCCACAGATGTTCTTAATCGCTCTTCGATCTTAAGAATCATAAAAGCCTTACCGGATCTTCAGTTTGTAGCCTCGGAGGACCTGGCAGCTATAAAATTTATCCAAGCAAGAGGCAACCAACACACGGATCCAACACTCACCATCTTCTCGGCACCAGATATCCCAAAGCGGATCTTGAATAGAAAGGACCTATTGAAAGCCTGGGGCATTGAGGTAACCACCTACAAAGGAGACCGCTATCCAACTCCGTTACTAGCCTCACAACACCTGGGAACTCCCAAAGGCACATGGTCGGTTCTGAAAGGAGTACATCAGGCCAGCAGACCCATTGAAGAAAGGTGTAGTGAGGAGAATCCACCTAAGCACCCGCTGACAGTCCAAGTATGGAGAGAAGAAGGGAGGGAAAGAGTGGTCTTGGGTCAACAAAAGTATCCAGATAGGGAACGGGTAGCAACGGTTTTACCCCCAAGACCGAGGGGCAACAATTGAATTGGTAAGGATCAACCCGCACACGGCATTATATCCATTTGCTCCTGGAACGTCGGTGGCCTACGGTCAAAACTGGAGGATCCTGCAGTAATACATTTTTTCAGCTCCTTTGACATTTTACTCATACAGGAATCCTGGGCAATGGAATCAATACCGATAATCGGATTCATGGAATATCTTAGCCCAGCAACTAAAACAAATAGGCCTGGAAGGCCAAAGGGAGGCCTCGCCATTTACGTTAGCACCAGCCTTTTGGTAAAAATCTCTGAGTATAAGGAGGAAGACCAACCTTTCCAATTGCTCCAGCTAGACGATTGGGGGAAAAACACACAGGAGCCATTGATTCTGGTCAACACATACATCAATCCTAAAAATAAAAAAATTTAAGCAAACAAACTTCTAACTCAACTATTAAGGATAAAAGGAACAATAAAATCAGCATTCTGGTTAATGTCGGGCGACTTCAATCTCGGCTTATTCCACAACCCCACTGAGGATCACATCCAAACAGTTGTAAGAATGCCCGCCCAAACCCTCCCCAAAAAACTTAGGAAAGATAAAATAGGGGAGAGTTTCATACGCACCTGTGAATTAGTAGGCCTCTTCGCACTAAACGGACGGAAGTGCCCGGATATTCCACCGGCATGGACAAGATTCTCTGGGAAGTCGGTCTCCTATCTAGACTACACTTTGGTGTCCCCTGCTTTATATAAGTTAGTAAACACCTTTACCATCATGGACCGCACGGAAAGCGACCACAAACCACAGGTATTTGGGACACTAGGCTCCGAAAATCTAAAGCGACTCAAATGGTCCTCTGACACCATTGAAAGACAAGCAGAAGAGGCCCTACGGAACCTAGAATCAACTATCACAAGTGGGGCAAAGTTGACAACAGTCTGGGAGAACTTCGCCCTCAACCTCATAAAAAAAGATTCTTTAAGTAACACGAGAAAGGGAGCACAATTGAATCACCGCCAAAGTTCACTTTTACCGTTGCCAGTGCGCAAAAGGAAAGCAGCAGTAGGTAAATTATTAAGGTCACTGCGTAAATGCCCAGATAATGGATCAATTTTGACCGCCCTTAGAGAGCAAAGGAAATTGTATAAAAGGGTTCTATGGACCTTTAAAAAAGACCAACAGGAGGCCCTGTGGGCCAAACTACATTTTGCGACCAAAACATGTGACTCCAAAAGATTTTGGAAAATCATCAATACAATAGACAATGGTGCAAAAGCAGGCAATAACGCAAACATAACAGAGGAAGTATGGGTATCCCATTTAAAGTCACATCTAAAAGAATCGACCATCGAAGAAGGCCCCCAAATGCAGTCACATATGATTGGTGGGGATCCCAACACCCCTGAACCTTTGAAATTTACAACACCAGAACTAATAAAAATCATTGGAAAGTCACGAATGGACTGTGCCCGTGGCCCCAATGGCTTACCGCAAGCACTATTTAAACAAGACACAGAAAGATGGGCCAATTTCCTGGCAGCAATGTTTAATGAGGTGATCACAACAGGCATTGTCCCGGCATCCTGGAAAGGCTCAATAATCCACCCCATATACAGTATAAGGGTGGGAGCGCGCTCTCCCCAAGCAACTACAGACTAATCGCTCTTTTAGACGTTGACCTCAAGTACTTTTCCTGCTGTGTGCTTAAACATCTAGAAGCCTGGATTACAGAGAAAAATATTCTACCCTTTAATCAAACCGGGTTTACCAAGCACCAAGGAACATTAACAAATCTTATGGGGCTAGGCTTGATCATAAACAGAGCAAAAGCAAAGGGGACTCCAACTTATTTATGTTTTGTTGACTTTAAAGCTGCTTTTGACTGTGTCCCCCGTGGCAAAATGTGGGCCAAATTACTACAGTGGGGGCTGCCACACCCTATTTTAAATGCCATCAAAATGTTATACTCTGATACTTGGGTAAAGGTTAAATTGGGGGAAGGCTCTCACCTATCCAGGGCAGTCAAAACAACAGTGGGGGTGAAGCAAGGCTGTGTATTGGCTCCAACACTCTTCAACCTGTACATAGCAGATCTCCCCGCCAAGTTAAATGGTCACTCATCCCACTCTCCGTCACTGGGCGGTCCACAAGTATCCAACCTACTATATGCAGATGACCTACTACTAATCAGTAATACCAGAATAGGCATGCAGAAATTGTTAAAGGCATTAGAAGAATACTCAGGTTCTAATGATTTAGAAATTAATCATAAAAAATCTAAAATGATTACCTTAAACCGCAGGCCAACCACCCAAGGTAGTGAAAAACCAAAGCTCCAAAAACTGGAGAGGGTCCAAAGTCACTATTCTCCTGTAAAAAATGCCTTGTTCATGGTAATGGGGGACTTGACCAGAGGACAAGGACGGAAGTCCTCTAGAAAGAGTATATGGTACAAAAAATAGGTAAAGTCCCACTCAAAACGGTTCGTGACGTTATCACATTTTTTCACATTTTTATTTCATTGTTGTACAGACTAAACGTGTTGATTCCATTTATTTAACAAATGTTTTTGTTCAAAGCAAAAGTATTGTCCAAAGCGATGACAGAGACAAAGGAAAGATCAGCCGACACGTGTTTCGCCCACTCTGGCTATATGCGCCGGGGCTTTCTCAAGGCGTTAAAGATAAGGCAAACATTTATGATTTCAATAATGAATTAGACATGCTCAACTCAATAATATTCATTGTATCAACTTCAGAAGTATGTAATAGGAGTCTGAATATTACAGAAGAAACCGCATGTACGTGATATTTTTAAGTTGTGCATCGTCGGGGGAGCAAGATAGCATACACGGTAAGGTTCGAATGCCAGTGGATCCACTCAGCGATGCATACTTCTGAAGTTGATACAATGAATATTATTGAGTTGAGCATGTCTAATTAATTATTGAAATCATAAATGTTTGCCTTATCTTTAACGCCTTGAGAAAGCCCCGGCGCATATAGCCAGAGTCGGCGAAACACGTGTCGGCTGATCTTTCCTTTGTCTCTGTCATCGCTTTGGACAATTCTTTTGCTTTGAACAAAAACATTTGTTAAATAAATGGAATCAACACGTTTAGTCTGTACAACAATGAAATAAAAATTTGAAAAAATTTCATAACGTCAAGAACCGTTTTGAGTGGGACTTTACCTATTTTTTGTACCAACCACCCAAGGTAAATGGCATATGAATGGGAAAACCCTAGAGGAAGTAACATCATACAGATACCTAGGATTGGTGGTAGATGCTAGAGGTAATTACACGCCACAAAAAGAGGCTATAAAAAACAAGACGCAGGCCCTTACTTACGCCTTTTGCAAGCTAGCAATTTCAATCTGTGGTCATGCTCTGAACCCACTAACAGCAGTAATGAGAGCGAAGCTACTTCCATCTATTACCTATGGGACCGAAATAATGAGGGGGATGGAAGTAGGTCTCCTGGATAAACTTCTGATAAAAACCTATAAGCGCGTTTTTCGGCTGCCCGGACGTGCATCGCCAGCCCAGGTCAGATTGGAATTTATGCTGGTCAAACAGTCGTTAGCCCGACCGGCAGCATACATTAAATGCTGCTACAAACTGAGTCGCGCTTCAAAAGGGTCTTTAGCCAATCTAGTCTGGCAGGAAATTATCCTAGAAAGAGGGAACCCCAACTACATAAGGTATCTAGAAAAAAGTAAGAATCTTTTGAACTTAGATGATGTATGGAACTGTTCTCTACCCATCCCCGTTTTCAATAAAGCAGTGAATAAAGCAAGTAAATTACAGAGCTTGTTAGAATATAAGATCTCATTGGCCAAAAGGGAGCATAATTGGTTGATTCTTAACTCCTACAAAACATTTAAATAATCACCACTTATGGCTGGCCCCTACTCAAGGAAAATCAAGCAATCCTTTCTCAGACTTAGGCTCGGTGAAGTCCCTACTTTAGACCTCACGCCAAAATGGAAGAAGGAGCGGCAAGTAGGCTTCCAGGAGTGCCGTCTCTGTCATCTAGAAGATGAAAACTTGATGCATGTGGTCTGCATTTGCCCAGCCCTGGCGGCCGAAAGGATACTCTTACTAAAAAAAGAATTTAACGGTTTAAAAATTAGATCTTGCAGACAAGCATTAATTGCAGCCTTTAACCCTCGAAATACAATATTGAACATTAGGCTGGTTCAATTTTTGGAAATTTTCACTCTAAAAACCACAGCCTCTCGAAATAACCAACTCAGAGGGAGGGCAGAAACAATAGCGAAATCCCTATAACCCGCTTTCAACATCTTAAAGAAGGGAAGGCTCCTAGGTAGTCCATTGGGTTGTTTAGCTTGTGTCATAATAAAGTCTGGTACCAACAACCAGACTTAAGTAGGGGTAAATAAAATCGATAGAAGGTCTCTTCCCACTTTGGCCTATTTTTACCAATACCTTATTGGGTTACTGTTTATATTTCTTTGTGGAAGGAAAACTTCATATATCATTTCATTTTAAACATAAGATTTTATTTGGCGCTTAATTTTTTCTTACCTTCAATAAGATTGTTCTGTTGCCCTATTATCAATGCCTTATGTATGGTACTATACTAGTATGTTTTTTCTAAAAAAAATTATGTGGAAGAAAATTTTACTTACCATTTCACCCTAAGCCAAAGAACTGTAATTGTCTTTTTGAACTAAAATTGTTCTGTTATTGTTTACGTGGAAGGAAAAGTTTTATGGTTTTAATTAACTAATAAACTTGTTATTATCCTTGAAAGTGCTGAAAAGTACCTCTAAACTTTCAAAAAGTTTCTAAAAAGTTGAAAACGTTTTTTTTCTGTTTTCTTAAAAAGTCCTGAAACTTTTTCTTTCTTTTATCTGTCCCTAAACCTTTTTCTATCATGTCTGATGTAGGTCCTTCTCTTGATCTGGTCAGCTCAGCTTATGACCACATTAACTGGAAAGGTTTGAGGAGACTCTGCATTGATAGAGGTTTAGGGGTAGGGAAGAATCCCTCTAAAGAATTGTTATCTAACATGCTTATTGAGAATGATAAGGCCTTAGCTGGCACATCCATTGAGAAGTTAGGAGATGGTTCACACTCTGACTCTGGGGCACCCCTAGGAAGAGTGTTAGATGGTATCCTTCCCAACCTGCCCCTTAGCAGACCACCTAGCATAACTGGTACTAATGTGAGCTCTCATCACAGTAGGGATGTCATTACTGCAGGCCAGGTTGTTAGGTGCCAACTGTTAGGGACAGGTCTCCCTCTGTTCATTCACATCATTCTTCTGTGTCAAAGCATACCCAATCCACCCACCCTGATGACAGAATGTTAGAAAGGGAACTCAATAGATTGAGAGTGGAAGAGTCCAGGCTGAAGCTTAAACAGCAACAGCTGGCTCTAGACAGGGAATCTTTAGACTTAGAAAAAGAAGACAGAGGTTGGGGTTTGGACCCCATGGTGGCAGCAGCAGTATTCCAGATAGTAATCCTGTGAAAGAGCATTTTTTTAGGAATCTGCATAAGATAGTTCCCCCTTACAAGGAGGGGGATGACATTAACAAGTGGTTTGCTGCACTTGAGAGGGCCTGTGTTGTACAGGGGGTCCCTCAAAGGCAGTGGGCTGCTATCCTATGGCTATCTTTCAGTGGAAAGGGTAGAGATAGGCTCCTTTCTGTTAAGGAAAGTGATGCCAATAATTTTACAGTTTTGAAGAATGCACTCTTGGACGGATTTGGCTTAACCACTGAACAATACAGGATTTAGTTCAGAGAAACCAGAAAAGAGTCCTCACAAGACTGGGTAGACTTTGTTGACTATTCAGTGAAGGCCTTGGAGGGGTGGTTACATGGCAGTAAAGTTTCTGACTATGAAAGCCTGTATAATCTGATCCTGAGAGAGCATATTCTGAATAACTGTGTGTCTGATTTGTTACACCAATATCTAGTGGACTCAGATCTGACCTCTCCCCAAGAATTGGGAAAGAAGGCAGACAAATGGGTCAGAACAAGAGTGAACAGAAAAGTTCATACAGGGGGTGACAAGGATGGCATGAAGAAGGATGGTAAGTCTTCAGACAAGGGTGGGGACAAATCTAAAAATGAGTCTTCATCAGGCCCACAAAAACACTCTGGTGGGGGTGGTGGGTCCAAATCCTCTTCTAATCAAGTAAAGAAACCATGGTGCTATTTATGTAAAGTAAAAGGCCATTGGACAACTGATGCCAGTTGTCCAAAGAAAAGCACCAAGTCTCCCACTACCACAACCCCTACTGCTACACCTAGTGCCCCTAGTAATAGCAGTGGTGGTGGGAGCAAACGTACTAATAGCCAATCTAAGGGAGTAGCTGTGCTCACGTTTGGTAATTTAGTTGGGGTTGGTCTTGTTAGGGAGACCACAGAGGCTGTGTTAGTTTCTGAAGGTGCCATTGATTTGGCCACCTTGGTTGCTTGTCCCCTTAATATGGATAAGTACAAGCAACTTCCCCTAATAAATGGTGTTGAGGTTCAGGCCTACAGGGACACAGGTGCCAGTGTTACCATGGTAATAGAGAAACTGGTACACCCTGAACAACACCTACTTGGTCACCAGTACCAAGTGACTGATGCTCATAACAACACTCTTAGCCACCCCATGGCTGTTGTGAATCTCAACTGGGGGGGGGGGGGGTTACTGGTCCAAAGAAAGTTTTGGTTGCCTCAGATTTACCTGTAGACTGTCTAATAGGTAACGATTTAGAAACATCAGCTTGGGCAGAAGTGGAGTTGGAGGCTCATGCAGCAATGCTGGGCATATTTTTGCTTTGACAAGGGCTCAGGCCAAAAAGCAAAAAGGACAGGGTGACTTGGATCCTGGAACAATGGACCAAGTGCTCCCTAAAGCTTGGGTTAGTAAGGGTAAATCCCTACCCACTATCACTCCCTCTACAGATGATTCAACTTCTGAGGAAGAAGAATTTCCCCCCTGTGCAGAACCTTCACCAGAGGAGCTGGAAGCAGACACTGCTGAGCTTTTGGGTGGAGGGGGGCCTGCCAGGGAGGAGCTGAGTGTGGCACAGCAAACCTGTTCCACATTAGAGGGTCTAAGACAGCAAGCTGTCAAACAGCAAAATGGGGATATCAGTGACTCTCATGAAGTTTACTGGGAGGACAACCTCTTGTACACAGAGGCAAAGGACCCAAAACCTGGAGCTGCCAGGAGATTGGTCATTCCCCTGCAATACAGAGAGTTCCTCCTAACTCTAGCCCACGACATTCCCTTGGCTGGACATCTAGGGCAAATTAAAACATGGGAAAGGCTTTTCCCCCTGTTTCATTGGCCAAGGATGTCAGAGGACACAAAAGATTTTTGTAAGTCCTGTGTCACCTGTCAAGCCAGTGGCAAAACTGGTGGCACCCCAAAGGCTCCCCTTATTCCACTGCCTGTGGTTGGGGTCCCCTTTGAAAGGGTAGGGGTTGACATAGTTGGCCCCCTTGACCCTCCTACTGCTTCAGGCAATAGGTTTATCTTGGTGGTAGTGGACCATGCCACAAGATATCCTGAAGCAATTCCTCTAAGGACCACTACAGCTCCTGCAGTGGCAAAAGCCCTCCTGGGAATCTTATCCAGAGTGGGTTTCCCAAAAGAGGTGGTATCAGACAGGGGTAGCAACTTTATGTCTGCATACTTGAAGGCCATGTGGAAGGAATGTGGTGTAACATACAAATTCACCACACCTTATCATCCACAAACAAATGGACTGGTTGAGAGGTTTGATAAAACTCTCAAAGGAATGATAATGGGACTCCCTGAAAAACTCAGGAGGAGATGGGATGTCCTGTTTCCTTGCCTCCTTTTTGCTTACAGGGAGGTACCCCAAAATGGAGTGGGCTTCAGTCCCTTTGAACTCCTATTTGCACACCCTGTAAGAGGTCCTCTAACACTTGTAAAGGAGGGTTGGGAACAACCTTTAAAAGCTCCTAAGCAAGACATAGTGGACTATGTACTTGGCCTAAGATCCAGAATGGCTGAGTATATGAAAAAGGCCAGTAGAAACCTTCAGGCCAGCCAAGAGCTCCAAAAGCAATGGCATGACCAGAAGACTGTTCTGATTCAGTACCAACCAGGACAGAAGGTGTGGGTCTTGGAGCCTGTGGCCCCAAGAGCACTCCAAGACAAATGGAGTGGACCCCACATTATTGTTGAAAAGAAGGGAGAAGTCACCTACTTGGTTGTCTTGGGCACTGCCAGGAGTCCCCTTAGGGTGCTCCATTTCAATCGCCTGAAACCCTCCTATGAAGTGGCTGATCTCACCCTGCTCATGGCAACAGATGAAGGACAGGAAGAAGAGAGTGACCCTCTCCCTGATCTCTTCTCTTCCACAGAACAAGATGCTCTAGTGGAAGGTGTAGTTTTAGCAGATTGTCTTACTGCTGAGCAGAAAGACCACTGCATAAATCTCCTGGGTCAGTTTTCTGAACTCTTTTCTATTGTGCCAGGCACCACTTCTTGGTGTGAGCACACTATAGATACTGGAGACAGCATGCCTGTCAAAAGTAGGATCTATAGGCAGCCCGACCATGTCAGAGACTGCATAAAACAAGAAGTTCAGAAAATGCTTGAACTGGGAGTGGTTGAGCACTCTGAAAGTCCATGGGCCTCTCCTGTGGTACTTGTACCAAAGCCTCATCCCAAAGATGGGAAAAGGGAAATTAGGTTTTGTGTAGATTACAGAGGTCTCAACCAGGTAACTAAAACTGATGCTCACCCTATACCCAGGGCAGATGAGCTAATAGATACACTGGCATCTGCCAAGTATCTAAGCACCTTTGATTTGACTCAGGGTATTGGCAGATCAAGTTATCAGAGGATGCAAAAGCAAAAACTGCATTTTTGACTATTGGAGGGCACTACCAATTCACAGTAATGCCCTTTGGTTTGAAAAATGCACCTGCCACTTTTCAGAGGTTGGTGAATACAGTCCTGCAAGGCTTGGAGGCTTTTAGTGCAGCATATCTAGATGATATAGCTGTCTTTAGCTCCACCTGGGATGATCACCTGGTCCACCTGTGGAAAGTTTTGGAGGCCCTGCAAAAGGCAGACCTCACTATCAAGGCTTCAAAGTGCCAGATAGGGCAGGGGAAAGTGGTTTATCTGGGACACCTTGTAGGTGGAGAACAGATTGCACCACTTCAGGGGAAAATCCAAACTATCAAAGATTGGGTTCCCCCTACAACTCAGACCCAGGTGAGAGCCTTCTTAGGCCTCACTGGGTATTACAGGAGGTTCATAAAGAACTATGGCTCCATTGCAGCCCCTCTTAATGACCTCACTTCAAAGAAGATGCCTAAAAAGGTATTGTGGACAGCTAGCTGTCAGAAAGCTTTTAGATGAGCTGAAACAGGCCATGTGCACTGCACCTGTCCTAAAAAGCCCATGTTACTCCAAGAAATTCATTGTTCAAACTGATGCATCTGAATTAGGGGTAGGGGCAGTCTTATCACAACTCAATTTTGAGGGCCAGGATCAACCTGTTGCTTTTATCAGCAAGAGGTTGACCCCTAGAGAAAAGCGTTGGTCTGCCATAGAGAGGGATGCCTTTGCTGTGGTCTGGGCACTGAAGAAGTTGAGGCCATACCTGTTTGGCACTCACTTCATTGTTCAGACAGACCACAAACCTCTACTTTGGCTAAAACAAATGAAAGGTGAAAACCCTAAATTGTTGAGGTGGTCCATATCTCTACAGGGAATGGACTATACAGTGGAACATAGACCTGGGAGTACCCACTCCAATGCAGATGGACTCTCCATATATTTCCACTTAGACAATGAAGACTCATCAGGTCATGGCTAGTCTTATTGTCCTTCGTTTGGGGGGGTGTTGTGTAGGAAAGTACCATCTTGCCTGGCATGTTACCCCCATATTTCACTGTATATATGTTGTTTTAGTGTATGTGTCACTGGGACCCTGCCAGCCAGGGCCACAGTGCTCATAAGTGTGCCCTGTATGTGTTCCCTGTGTGATGACTAACTGTCTCACTGAGGCTCTGCTAACCAGAACCTCAGTGGTTATGCTCTCTCTGCTTTCCAAATTGTCACTAACAGGCTAGTGACCAATTTCACCAATTCACATTGGCATACTGGAACACCCTTATAATTCCCTAGTATATGGTACTGAGGTACCCAGGGTATTGGGGTTCCAGGAGATCCCTATGGGCTGCAGCATTTCTTTTGCCACCCATAGGGAGCTCTGACAATTCTTACACAGGCCTGCCACTGCAGCCTGAGTGAAATAACGTCCACGTTATTTCACAGCCATTTACCATTGCTCTTAAGTAACTTATAAGTCACCTATATGTCTAACCTTTACCTGGTAAAGGTTGGGTGCTAAGTTCCTTAGTGTGTGGGCACCCTGGCACTAGCCAAGATGCCCCCACATCGTTCAGGGCAAATTCCCCGGACTTTGTGAGTGCGGGGACACCATTACACGCGTGCACTATACATAGGTCACTACCTATGTATAGCGTCACAATGGTAACACCGAACATGGCCATGTAACATGTCTAAGATCATGGAATTGTCACCCCAATGCCATTCTGGCATTGGGAAGACAATTCCATGATCCCCTGAGTCTCTAGCACAGACCCGATTACTGCCAAACTACCTTTCCCGAGGTTTCACTGCAGCTACTGCTGCTGCCAACCCCTCAGACAGGTTTCTGCCCTCCTGGGGTCCAGCCAGGCTTGGCCCAGGAAGGCAGAACAAAGGACTTCCTCAGAGAGAGGGTGTTACACCCTCTCCCTTTAGAAAAAGGTGTCAGGGATGGGGAGGAGTAGCCTCCCCCAGCCTCTGGAAATGCTTTGATGGGCACAGATGGTGCCCATCTCTGCATGAGCCAGTCTACACCGGTTCAGGGATCCCCCAGCCCTGCTCTGGCGCGAAACTGGACAAAGGAAAGGGGAGTGACCACTCCCCTGACCTTCACCTCCCAGGGGAGGTGCCCAGAGCTCCTCCAGTGTGCTCCAGACCTCTGCCATCTTGGAAACAGAGGTGCTGCTGTCACACTGGACTGTTTTGAGTGGTCAGTGCCAGCAGGTGACGTCAGAGACTCCTTCTGATAGGCTCTTACCTGTGTTGCTAGCCTATCCTCCTTCCTAGTAGCCAAACCTCCTTTTCTGGCTATTTAGGGTCTCTGCTTTGGGGAATTCTTTAGATAACGAATGCAAGTGCTCATCAGAGTTCCTCTGCATCTCTCTCTTCACCTTCTGCCAAAGGATCGACCGCTGACTGCTCAGGAAGCCTGCAAAACCGCAACAAAGTAGCAAAGATGACTACTGCAACCTTGTATCACTGATCCTGCCGCCTTCTCAACTGTTTTCCTGGTGGTGCAGGCTGTGTGGGTAACCTGCCTCCTCTCTGCACTAGGAGCTCTGAAGAAATCTCCCTTCGGACAACAGAATCTTCCCCCTGCAACCGCAGGCAACAAAAGACTGCATCACCGGTCCTCTGGGTCCCCTCTCAGCACAACGAGCGTGGTCCCTGGAACTCAGCAACTCTGTCCAAGTGACTTCCACAGTCCAGTGACTCTTCAGTCCAAGTTTGGTGGAGGTAAGTCCTTGCCTCCCCACGCTAGACTGCATTGCTGGGTACCGCATGATTTGCAGCTGCTCTGGCTCCTGTGCACTCTTCCAGGATTTCCTTTGTGCACAGCCAAGCCTGGGTCCCCCACACTCTAACCTGCAGTGCACAACCTCCTGAGTTGTCCTTCGGCGTCGTGGGATCCCCTTTTGTGTCTTCGGGTGAGCTCCGGTTCACTCCTCTTTGTAGTGCCTGTTCTGGCTTTTCTGCGGGTGCTGCCTGCTCCTGTGAGGGCTCTCTGACTTGCTGGGCGCCCCCTCTGTCTCCTCATCCAAGTGGCGACATCCTGATCCCTCCTGGGCCACAGCAGCATCCAAAAACCCTAACCGCAACCCTTGCAGCTAGCAAGGCTTGTTTGCAGTCTTTCTGTGTGGGAACACCTCTGCAAGCTTCTTCACGACGTGGGACATCCATCCTCCAAAGGGGAAGTTTCTAGCCCTTTTCGTTCTTGCATAATCCACAGCTTTTCCCATCCGGTGGCAGCTTCTTTGCACCCTCAGCTGGCATTTCCTGGGCATCTGCCCAATCTCGACTTTGTCGCGACTCTTGGACTTGGTCCCCTTGTTCCACAGGTACCCTCGTCCGGAAATCCACTTTGGTTGCATTGCTTCTGTTGGTCTTCCTTGCAGAATTCCCCTATCACGACTTCTGTGCTCTCTGGGGAATATAGGTGCACTTTACACCTACTTTTCAGGGTCTTGGGGTGGGCTATTTTTCTAACCCTCACTGTTTTCTTACAGTCCCAGCGACCCTCTACAAGCTCACATAGGTTTGGGGTCCATTCGTGGTTCGCATTCCACTTTTGGAGTATATGGTTTGTGTTGCCCCTAAACCTATGTGCTCCTATTGCAATCTACTGTAATTCTACATTGCTTGCATTACTTCCTTTTGCTATTACTGCATATTTTTGGTATTGTGTACATATATCTTGTGTATATTTGGCATCCTCATACTGAGGGTACTCACTGAGATACTTTTGGCATATTGTCATAAAAATAAAGTACCTTTATTTTTAGTATATCTGTGTATTGTGTTTTCTTATGATATTGTGCAGATGACACCAGTGGTATAGTAGGAGCTTTGCATGTCTCCTAGTTCAGCCTAAGCTGCTCTGCTATAGCTTCCTTCTATCAGCCTAAGCTGCTAGAAGAACCTCTTCTACACTAATAAGGGATAACTGGACCTGGTACAGAGGGTAAGTACCCCTTGGTACCCACTACAAGCCAGGCCAGCCTCCAACAACATGCCACACACCCAAGACAATCAGTAGAGTAAATCAACAGCAACATAACCCAGAAGTAAAGAAAGCCAGGACAAATACTTTTGGTCCAACCATTGTATTCCGGAGGGAATAGCGACCACATTAAAATAACCATATGCACAAATGGCCATTGGCCTCTCCAATGTTCAGTTCAACCCACAGGGCAAAGTCCAAGGCCCAACTTGACTCTTGACAATCTGGTCAATCCACTGGGCAGGGGCATCATGTGCGGAATAGGCAGGCACCTCAGGGGGTTGTGGGGGTGTCTTTTGTTTGGGAGGTGGTCCTCAGGCTTGGGTTTGGGAGGGGGCAGGACTTGACCTTTCCGTTTAGGGGTGGAGGAGTGGGCTTGGGCAGGGGGCTGGAGTGCCACTCTTTGGCCCCTTAGTGGCAGTTCAGCGTCAGGGGGAGGAACAGGAGTCGAACGGGAGGTGGAGCTACTGTGCTGGGGGGTGGGACCTTTCTTTTACGGGCAGAACGGGGGGTCAAAGAACAGGTCAAGGCGGGAAATGAAAAGCTTCTTAGGACCAGCGGGGTGTGGGAGGAATGGGAGTGGAGGCAGAGGGAGTGGTTGTAGGAGGAGGAGGTGTGCTTGACTTGGGTGCAGGTGCATGGACAGTGTACGTGTGTGAGGTGCATGGCTGTTAGGGCTCTGAGTGAGAGTGTTTGTGTGTTTTTGGAGGGGGCAGAAAGGGTGGAGGAGGTCAATCAGGACGTGTGGATGGATGCAGTGGTGGTGTCTGTGAGTTAGGTGGATGTGCTGCATGAGGTGGTGATGGTGGTAGTGAATGCGCATGTGGTGTGTGGGGTGCATGTCTGTGGGTCTGCTGGTGACTGTGGGTATGACGGATGGGTGCTCTGGGGTTGGGTACTGATGGGGTAGGTGCTGTGATGGACTGTGAGTGGGCTGGGGTGACCGACTGAACAGTGGTCCCTAATGGGCCAGGTTGTTGGTCCAGATCCTGAAGTCCAGAGTTACTGTCATCACTGTTGGCATCTTCTGTTGGGGGACTGGATAGTCGTGGCATCTCCTCTCCGCTGGGTGGGGCACCTGTGGGGATGTAAGTGATGTATTATGCTTCATGTCTGTGACATATTGTACATCCCTGGCTTCCCCTCTATTATTGCTGTTGCCCTGCCACCTTTGTTTGTGTATGGTGATGTATTGTGGGATTGTTAGTTTCCCTATGCTGTGCATACTTTAGTGATTGGTGTCCATGCAGGGCTGGGAGTGGGAGTGAATCATAGTTGATAGTTGTAGGCAAATGCCACTGTTGGCATGGTTACCCCCAACGTTTTGCGTAATGCTGATGACAACTTTGATTGAAATTGTGCTGGGACCCTGCTAACCAAGCCCCAGCACCAGTGTTCTTTCCCTAAAACTGTACCTTTGTCTCCACAATTGGCACAGCCCTGGCACACAGTTAAGTCTCTTGTAAAAGGTACACCTGGTGCCAGGGGAGGTCTCTAAGGGCTGCAGCACGTATTATGCATCCCTGGGGACCCCTCTCTCAGAACATGCACACTGCCTTACAGTTTGTGTGTGCTGGTGGGAAGAAAAAGACTAAGTCAACATGGCAATCCCCTCAGAGTGCCATGCCCACAAACCACTGACTGTGGCATAGGTAAGTCACCCCTCTAGCAGGCCTTAGAGCCCTAAGGCAGGGTGCACTATACCACAGGTGAGGGCGTAGCTACATGAGAACTATGCCCCTGCAGTGTCTAAGTTAATTCTCAGGCATTGTAAGTGCACGGTAGCCATACTGAGTATATGGTCTGGGAGTTTGTCACAAACAAACTGCACACTTCCATAATGACTACACTGAATACTGGGAAGTTTTGTATCAAACGTCTCAGCACAATAAACCCACACTGATGACAGTGTGGGATTTATTGAAAAATGCACACAGAGGGCATCTTGGAGATACCCCCTGTATGTTATCCCTACTGTTAGTGTGTGACTGACCGGTCTGTGCCAGCCTGTCACTTCGAGACGAGTTTCTGACCACATGGGGTGAGTGCCTTTGTGCACTCTGTGGTCGGAAACAAAGCCTGTCCTGGGTGGAGGTGCTTCACACTGTAACACCTGGCAGTGAGCCTCAAAGGCTCAAGCCTGGTGTTACAGTGCCCCAGGGCACTCCAGCCAGTGGAGATGCCCCCCCCCTGGGCAAGCCCCCACTTCTTGGCGGCATGTCCAGAGGGATAATGAGAAAAACATTGAGGAGTCACCACCTCAGCCAGGTCCACCCCTAAGGTGACCAGAGCTGAAGTGACCCTCTCCTTGAGAAATCCTCCATCTTGCTTTCGAGGATTAGGCCCAAAAGGGATAGGGTTGTGCTCTCCTCCCCAGTGGGAGTGGGCTCAAGGAGGGTGTGGCCACCCTCAGGGCCATTGGCTACTGCCCCTTCACCTTAACACACCCCTAGATTTAGGGGCATATTTATACTCTGTTTGCGCCGGAATTGCGTCGTTTTTTTTTACGCAATTCCGACGCAAAACTAACTCCATATTTATACTTTGGCGTTAGACGCGTCTAGCGCCAAAGTCCATGGAGTTTGCGTAATTTTTTAGCGTGGACACCTACTTTGCGTTAATGATATGCAAGGTAGGCGTTCCCGTCTAAAAAATTGACTCCGAGGCATGTGCGCCGTATTTACACTCCCGGGCAAAATTCACGCCCGGGAGTGGGCGGGTCAAAAAAAATGATGTACGGCCGCTTTTGCACCGTTTTTTAGCGCCTGGTCAGGGCAGGCGTTAAGGGACCTGTGGGCTCGGAAGGAGCCCAGAGGTGCCCTCCCAAGACCCCAGGGACACCCCCTGCCACCCTTGCCCACCCCAGGAGGACACCCAAGGCTGGAGGGACCCATCCCAGGGACATTAAGGTAAGTTCAGGTAAGTTTTTTTTTTTAAAAAAATTGTGGCATAGGGGGGCCTGATTTGTGCCCCCCTACATGCCACTATGCCCAATGACCATGCCCAGGGGACAGAAGTCCCCTGGGCATGGCCATTGGGCAAGGGGGCATGACTCCTGTCTTTGCTAAGATAGGAGTCATTTCTATGGGGGTTGGGAGTCGAAAAAAATGGCGCAAATCGGGTTGAGGCGAAAAATTTGCCTCAGCCTGACTTGCCCAATTTTTTGGCGCCCAAGCTCCATATCCCCCTACGCCGGCGCTGCCTGGTGTACGTCGTTTTTTTTCACGCACATCAGGCAGCGCCGGCGGCTAACGCCGGCTAACGTCATTGAATAAATACGGCGCCCGCATGGCGCTTCAGAATGGCGTTAGCCGGCGCTAATTTTTTTGTCGCAAAACTGCGTTAGTGCAGTTTTGCGTCAAAAAGTATAAATATGGCCCTCAGTATTTCAGGACAACCCCGAACCCAGCTCAGCAGATTGAGAGAGCTGACTACCCCACAGAGAAGAGAAGGAGACAACTACTGACTTGGCACCAGCCCGACTGGCCTATCTCCTGCTTCAAAAAAGCTGCAAAAGACCAAGCAACGCGTTCTGCAGGACCAGTGACCTCTGAAAAGCCTCATGAGGACTGCCTACATCACCGAGGACCAAGAAACTCCTGTGGACAGCGGATTTGTCCAACAAGAGAAAAAGGAAATCATCTTTAAAGGGACTCTCACCTCAGTCCAGAAGTGTGAGCCCAAACTACTCTACACCCGATGCCCCTGGCCTGAGTCCAGAGGAACCAATGGCCCATAGAGGACCCCCAAGCAATTCCGACCAAGTGTCCACCCTGGGCTGACCTCTCAAGACACCCACGATGACGCCTGCAGAGGGAATCCCGAGGACCCCACTGACTGCAACTAAGCGGGACAAAGCTTTCCAACACCTGGAGAAGCACTGCACCCTCAGCCCCAAGGACCAGGAGAGACTGACCACCGGTGCAGCAACGACCACTAGGCGGCCCTCACCCTTGCCCAGTTGGTTGCTTGCCCGAGAAGCCCCCCCGTGCCCTGCCTGAAGCGCCTAAGTGACCCCCGGGTCCCTCCACTGAGTTCTATTAAGAACCCGACGCCCTGTTTGCACACTGCACCCGGCCATCCCTGTGCTGCTGAGGGTGTGGTTTCTGTGCCTACTTGGGGCCCCTCCAGTACTCTACAAAACCCCCCTGGTCTTCCCTCCGACAACGCGGGTACTTACCTGCAAGCAGACCGGAACCGGAGTACCCCGTCTCCAGAGACGCCCATGTTATTTTGGCTCCTGTTTGACCTCTGCACCTGACCGGCCCTGTGTTGCTGGTGCTGGGTGTTTGGGGTTATCTTGAACCCCCAACAGTGGGCTACCTAGGCCCCGGAGACTAAACCTGTAAGTGTGGTACTTACCTCAGAAACTGTACTTTACTTACCTCCCACAGGAACTGTTGAAAATTGCAGTGTCCACTTTCAAAATAGTTTTTTGTCAATTTAATTCAAAGTGTTGAACTTACCTATGCAAAGTACCTTTCATTTAATGTACTTACCTGCTAAATGAATCCTTTGGTTCTAGAAATAAATTAACAAAAGATATTTTTCTATATGCAAACCTATTGATCTGGAGTTAAGTCATTGAGGCCCTCATTACAATCCTGGTGGTAAATGCCGCCGACTGCCGTGTTGACAGCCGCCAACAAAACGTGACCACGGTGGTATACCATTACGGGTATTATGACCCACACAGAGAAATCCGCCACTATACAGACACCCACACAAATCCGCCAGCCAAAAGGTCAGTGATAAACTGGTGGTACCAAAACCCACACCGTTACGCCCACAGAAATACGGCCACAGCATCATGACCCACGAATCACTGCGGCGGTCATTCAACCGCGGTAAACCATTGGCTTTACACAACGCTGCGCTCAGAATACACACACACTAACAAAACTACACCACATTGGACAATTCAAACTATATACACCTGACACACATACACACACCATACCCACACACCCAATCCAATATAAAACACCCACCCACAATACCCACAACCCCTTACAACGAAAAAAAATATTGCCAACTGAGAGAGAGACAAGCCAGGAGCACCCGCTGAATCAGAGCCACATAACACCATCACCCACACACCATCCACGCACCTCACAGCACACACCCCAACACATCACTCCACACACCCTCACACATACCACTCACACTACACCCATGGCACCACAAAGACACCCCAGGTTTTCAGAGGAGGAGCTGAGGGTCATTGTGGAGGAAATGATTCGTGTAGAACCACAGCTATTCGGATCACAGGTGCAGCAGATGTCCATTGCTAGGAAGATGGAGCTATGGCAGAGAGTCGTGGACAGGGTCAACGCCATGGGACAGCACCCAAGAACAAGGGATGACATCAGGAAGAGGTGGAACGACCTACGGGGGAAAGTACGTTCCGTGGTAGCAAGACACCAGGTAGCCGTACAGAGGACTGGCGGTGGACCCCTACCTCCTCCCCCACAACTAACAACATGGGACGCAGGAGTAGCAGGAGGACTGGACTCTGGTAAGTCAAATCTTTACTACTATATCCCCACCCTACCTGCATGCCATCACAAACTCCTACCCCTACTCCTAGCCCTACCCTCACCCCCATCACTCCACCACCTCACATATACCCCACTATCACAACCCACCCATCCCAATACCAAGCCCAGCATGCAACACCAATGCATGGACACCCATCATAGACCTGCATGGACACCCATCACCACAGCATGCACACTAGTGACAATCCCTTAGCCAAACCAATAACATCTCACACAACCCAAATGTGCCTTGCTAATAACAACCATAGAGGGAAACATATCCATGCACAAGATGACACACGCAGATACAATAACACTGCATTTACATCCCCACAGGACCCCCACTCAACGTCACCGGAGATGAGGTGCCACCAACATCCAGTCCCCCGACAGAAGAGGCCCACAGTAATGACAGCAGCTCTGCACGCCTGGATCACGATGACCAACCTGGCCCATCAGGGATTTCCAGACAGTCGGTTACCCTGCTTCAGTCCCAACACACCACAGAGCCTCCCCCCTCAGGAAACACCAGCACAGCACCAACCCAGCGGGCTCATACCTCTGTCCCCAGGACAGGTCAATCAGCAGTGTGTCCACCACTACAGGGACCCCAGGCAACCCCACAAACCCAAGACAATCAGAGACCTGGGGTCAGTGGCAGTGGGCACACGGTTCAGGGGACAGAGGCACAGGACAACAGGGAAGCTGGGAGGACTGCTGTGCAAAAGGGTGAGGGCAAGCCAAGGGAACCCACTCTCCATGAGGCACTTGCAGGGATCCTGGGAGCATACTGCCATTCCCAGGAGACCATGAGCCAGATACTGTACAAGTTGCAGGAGACCCAGCGGCTGCAGGAGGGACAGTACCTGGGGATCAGGGAGGACCTGAAAGAAATCCAGACCACCCTGGTCACCATTGCAGGGGTACTGGCAGACATGGCCAACACCATGAGGGAGGCAGTGGCACAACAACGGGCCCCTGACACTAGCCACACCGAAGAACAGCCCTCCACCTCCGCCGGCGATAGTGGACAGGAGACCCTGCCACAGGACCAACAGGCCACCAGCACCCCACCCCCTGCAGAAGGATAACCACCCCGCAAATGGTCCCTGCGATCTAGGCAGAAGCCAGAGAACATTGCCAAGACCCCCGCCAGGAAATAAGACTCTCCTGAATGTCACCCTTGTGTCCCACTCTGTCACCTTGTCCACCTTGTACTGCCATTGCTCCCCTTCCTATGCCCCCTTGGACAATGCACCCGTGATACAAATAGACTGGACTCTACCCTGGACTTTCCTCCTTCAGCAACCCAGCCCATTGCAATACCATCTCCACTTATTAGCACATAAATAAACACCATTGGAACAAATACAAGTATGGAGTCTGTCAATTGATTGAACTATGTATTAGTTTAACAAGCTGTAAACATTGAAATTCAAAAGTACAGTTATATATACATAGGTATGACCTGTAGTGCGCAGCAGTAAACACACCAGTAGCCAGAGTGGGGCTCTGAGATCTGAAAATAGAGATGCCAAAGGGTACAGTAAGTGGCCATAGACATAGGGAAATCAGGCTGCCATGTTCAATGTCTAATACAAAACTGCAATGGAAAGTGAATTTACAGTGTCCTACCTGTGTGTCACTGGAAGTACTGTTGAATGAGTGAACTTCTGTTGTCCACATCTACTTCCTCTGCCTCCTCTTCCTCACTGTCCACAGGCTCCACTGCTGTACAAGATCATCTCCAAGCTCATCCTCCTACAGAAAAGGCACCTGGCATCTCAAGGCCAGGTTGTGCAACATACAGCATGCCACGATGATCTGGCACACCTTCTTGGGTGCGTAGTACAGGGATCCACCTGCTAGATGGAGGCACCGGAATCTGGCCTTCAGGAGGCCAAAGGTTCTCTCAATTATCCTCCTTGTTCGCCGATGTGCCTCATTGTAGTGTTCCTCTGCCCTTGTCTTGGCATTCCTTACTGGGGTCAGCAGCCATGAGAGGTTGGGGTAACCAGAGTCACCTGCAAATATCGAGGGATACATGTTAGACACACACTCACCCTTAGGGACAGCCCCACACCCATATACCTACATCAACTGGGTGGGGACCATGGGCTCACCTATTAGCCACACCCGTGCCTCTGGAGTTGAGACATCACATATGGAATGCTGCTATTCCTCAAGATAAAGGCATCATGCACAGAGCCAGAATACTTGGCATTCACATGGGAGATGTACTGGTCCGCCAAACACACCATCTGCACATTCAGGGAGTGAAAGCTTTTTCTATTCCTGAAAACTTGTTCATTTCTCTGGGGGGGACAAATGCTATATGTGTACCATCAATGGCACCAATGATGTTGGGGATATGTCCCAGGGCATAAAAGTCAGCCTTCACTGTGGCCAAATCCTTCACCTGGGGGAATACGATGTAGCTGCGCATGTGTTTCAGCAGGGCAGACAACACTCTGGTCAACACATCGGAGAACATAGGCTGAGACGTCCCTGATGCCATGGCCACTGTTGCTTGGAAGGAACCACTTGCCAGGAAATGGAGCACTGACAGGACCTGCACTAGAGGGGGGATACCTGTGGGCTGGCGGATAGCTGAAATTAGGTCTGGCTCCAATTGGGCACACAGTTCTTTGACTGTGGCTCTATCAAGTCTGTAGGTAAGGATAATGTGTCTGTCCTCCATTGTCACCAGGTCCACCAGGGGTTTGTACATGGGGGGATGTCTCCATCTCTTATTCATCCTCATCGGTTGAACTCTAGGGATCTACGGTGAACAGAGGGTCATATTCACACATATGTGAAATTAAAAATGAATTTTTCCCTTTACAGAAACAGTATATGAATACGAAAGTCAGTTGCTGTGCCAATGTCTGTTGTGATGCAGTTAGGTGCCATGGCCTGTGCCCCCCTGAAATGGCGGCTAACTGACATGTGAGGAGAGACAAGTGGAAATGAGGTAATTCCGCTGGCGTTGTGCGCCGTTGCGGTGGGCGGTCAATGACCGCTGCGCAACTTCGCATTGGTTATCATTGGGCCCTATGGGTTCCAAGAGCCAATAGCGATGTACGCCGGCGGTAACGGTACGCACCGCCGCGGACGTGACCACCATTTTATATCTGTTCACTAACTTCCTACCTGACCTTCAACAGGAGAGGACCTGCACTGCAAGTGCTGCTGTGAACTGTGTCTGGAAGCGACAATGGCTCGAGTGTCTGGGGAAAGGGCCCCGCATTCACTTTGGAGGAGTTGGAGAGACTGGTGGTTGGGGTCCTCCTCAGTACACTTTAATGTATGGTCCTCCAGACAAACAGGTGAGTACACTGTGAGCATGATGTGTGGGCCATGAATGTATGGATTGCTGTGTGTGTAAGCCTTGTGTAGGGGGGGCTGAGGGGTCCTGGACAGAATGCTGCATGTCTGGTGGTCAATATCTGTGCGTAAGGGGATGGGAGGTGTTAGAAATGGGATATTTGGTTGACAGTCAGGTTACCTCCTGTTCAAGCAAGGACCCTCACTCTAGTCAAGGTAAAAGAGAATCACCCTCACCTAACCCCTGCTTACCCCCTTGGTAGCTGGGCAGAGCAGTTGGCTTAGCTTCAGAGTGCTAGATTAAAGTATTTGTACCAACACACACAGTAACTTAATGAAAACACTACAAAATGACACAACACCAGTTGGAAAAATAGGAAATATTTATCCAAACAAAACAAGACCAAAATGACAAAAATCCGACATACACAAGTCAAGTTATGAATTTTTAAAGATTAAATCCAAAAATAGCACTTAGAAACACAAAGGGGCATATTTATACTCTGTTTGCGCCGGAATTGCGTCGTTTTTTTTTACGCAAATCCGACGCAAAGCTAACTCCATATTTATACTTTGGCGTTAGACCCGTCTAGCGTCAAAGATCTTGGAGTTTGCGTAATTTTTTTAGCGTGGACACCTACCTTGCGTTAATGATATGCAAGGTAGGCGTTCCCGTCTAAAAAATGACTCCAAGGCATGTGTGCCTTATTTAAACTCCCGTGCAAAAATGGCGCACGGGAGTGGGCGGGTCAAAAAAAATGACGTCCAGCCGCTTTTGCATAATTTTTTAGCGCCTGGTCAGGGCAGGCGTTAAGGGACCTGTGGGCTCGGAAGGAGCCCAGAGGTGCCCTCCCATGCCCCCAGGGACACCCCCTGCCACCCTTGCCCACCCCAGGAGGACACCCAAGGATGGAGGGACCCATCCCAGGGAACTTAAGGTAAGTTCAGGTAAGTAATTTTTTTTAAAAAAAATTGTGGCATAGGGGGGCCTGATTTGTGCCCCCCTACATGCCACTATGCCCAATGACCATGCCCAGGGGACATAAGTCCCCTGGGCATGGCCGTTGGGCAAGGGGGCATGACTCCTGTCTGTGCTAAGACAGGAGTCATTTCAATGGGGGTTGGGAGTAAAAAAAAATGGCGCAAATCGGGTTGAGGCCAATATTTTGCCTCAGCCCTGACTTGCCCCATTTTTTGACGCCCAAGCTCCATTTTCCCCTACGCCGGCGCTGCCTGGTGTGGGTCATTTTTTTTGACGCACACCAGTCAACTGCGCCGGCTAACGTCATTCCATAAATAAGGCGCCCGCATGGTGCTTTGGAATGGCGTTAGCCAGCGTTAACTTTTTTTACGCACAACTGCGTTGGCGCAGTTGTGCGTCAAAAAGTATAAATATGGCCCAAAATGCTTTGATGAGGTGTTAATACGGCATTGTGACGGAGTCATTCCCAACAATCCGACACCAGTGGCACGTAGACCCCCAGGTTCAGTACCTTTGGTGAAGAGTGAAAGAGTGAAGAGTGAAAACTGCAGCGATGTTGGGCCTGCGAAGGTCGTTGCATTCCAGCGAAGATCACGGAGTCGGTTGCAGGTGGCATCACTGGATTTAGCAGCGGCCGCGGTCCATAGTTGTCCGAAGTTGATTTCCTTGAATTTTCACATGCTTTTCCTTTCAAGGGCCCAGGGACTGGATAGGGCACCCCTTGTCAGGCAGAGGTTCCTCTTGATGTCCAGAAGTGATCTAAAGTCTGTGGTTTTGGGTACTCTTCTTATACCCAATGTCTCCTTTGAAGTAGACCTACTTCAAAGTAAAGTCTCTTTTGAATGTGAAATTCTGCCGTGCCCAGGCCAGGCCCCAGACACTCACCAGGGGGTTGGAGACTGCATTGTGTGAGGGCTGGCACAGCCCTTTCAGGTACAAGTGACCACTCCTCCCCTCCCTCCTAGCACAGATGGCTCATCAGGATATGCAGGCTACACCCCAGCTCCCTTTGTGTCACTGTCTAGAGAGAGGTGCAAACAGCCTAGCTGTCAAACTGACCCAGACAGGGAATCCACAAACAGGCAGAGTCACAGAAATGGTATAAGCAAGAAAATGCTCACTTTCTAAAAGTGGCATTTTCAAACACACAATCTTAAAATCAACTTTACTAAAATATGTATTTTTAAATTGTGAACTGCTTGCAAGGCCTTCAAAACCTTCTTCATGTGGACCAGGTGATCCTGCCAGTTGGAGCTAAAGACAGTAATATCATCAAGATAAGCTGTACTAAAGGACTCCAAGCCAGCAAGGACTTGATTCACCAACCTTTGGAAGGTGGCAGGGGCATTCGTTAAGCCAAAGGGCATCACAGTAAAATGGTAGTGCCCATCAGGTGTAAAGAATGCTGTTTTCTCTTTTGCTCCAGGTGCCATTTTTATTTACCAGTACCCTGCTGTTAAGTCAAAGATACTTAAGTATTTGGCTGCACCTAATTTGTTTATTAGCTCATCTGCCCTTTGGATGGGGTGAGCATCTCTCTTGTTGACAGAGTTGAGCCCTCTGTAGTCCACACAAAATCTCACCTCTCTCTTGCCATCTTTTGTGTGAGGTTTGGGGACCAAGACCACTGGGCTAGCCCAGGGACTGTCAGAGTGCTCAATCACTCCCAACTCCAGCATCTTGTGGACTTCCACTTTGATACTTTCCTTAACTTGGTCAGACTGTCTGAATATTTTATTCTTGACATACTGTCTCCTGTGTCCACATCATGGGTATACAGGTGTGTCTGGCCAGGGGTCAAAGAAAAGAGGTCAGCAAACTGCTGGAGGACTTGCCTGCAGTCAGCCTGCTGTTGGCCAGAGAGGATGTCTGAATAGATAACTCCATCTACTGAGCCAATTTTAGGGTCAGGGGAGAGGAGATCAGGGAGAGGTTCACTCTCTGCTTCCTGGTCCTCATCTGTATCCATTAACATGTTTACATCAGCCCTATCATGAAAGAGTTTGAGGCGGTTCACACTGATCACCCTTTTGGGGGTCCTGCTAGTGCCTAGGTCCACCAGGTAGGTGACCTGACTCTTTTTCTCAAGAACTGGGTAAGGGCCACTCCATCTGTCCTGAAGTGCACTTGGAGCCACAGGCTCCAGAACCCAGACGTTCTGCCCTGGCTGAAACTCAACCATAGCAGCCTTTTGATCATATCACATCTTCTGGAGCTGTTGGCTGGCCTCCAGGTTTTTGCTTGCCTTTTCCATGTACTCTGCCATCCTTGAACGTAGGCCTAGTACATAGTCCACCACATGTTGTTTAGGCTCATGGAGAGGTCTCTCCCAGCCTTCTTTTACAAGTGCTAGTGGTCCCCTAACAGGATGGCCAAACAGAAGCTCAAAGGTGGAGAACCCTACTCCCTTCTGTGGCACCTCTCTGTAGACGAAAAGTAGGCTGGAAAGAGGACATCCCATCTCCTTTTGAGTTTTTCAGGGAGCCCCATGATCATGCCCTTCAATGTCTTGTTGAATCTCTCAACAAGACCATTGGTTTGTGGATGGTATGGTGTGGTGAATTTATAAGTCACCCCACACTCATTCCACATGTGTTTCAGGTAAGCTGACATGAAGTTACTACCTTTGTCAGAAACCACCTCCTTATGAAATCCCACTCTGGTAAAAAAATACCAATGCGTGATTTGGCTACTGCAGGGGCAGTAGTGGACCTAAGGGGAATTGCTTTAGGGTACCTAGTAGCGTGATCCACTACTACTAGGATATACTGGTTCCCTGAGGCTGAGGAAGGTTCAAGTGGACCCACTATGTCCACTCCTACTCTTTCAAAGGGGACCCCCACCACTGGAAGTGGAATGAGGGGGGCCTTTGGATGGCCCCCTCTCTTACCACTGGTTTGACAGGTAACACAGGAGGTGCAAAACTCCTTTACCTTCTGGGACATATTGGGCCAGTAGAAATGGTTGACTAATCTCTTTGTCCCAAATGCCCAGCAAGGGAATGTCATGGGCTAAGGTCAGAATGAACTCCCTAAACTCCTGAGGCACTACCACTCTCCTAGTGGCACCAGGCTTGGGATCTCTTACCTGAGTGTAAAGGAGTCCATCTACCCAATAGGCCCTGTGAGTTCCACTGACATTTCCTTTTTCTTGCTCAGCTGCTTGCTGTCTTAGGCCTTCAAAAGAGGGACAAGTTTCTTGCCGCTTACACAGCTATTCCCTTGAGGGCCCCCCTGGGCCCAAGAGCTCAACCTGGTAAGGTCCCAGCTCCATGGACTCAGTTCCCTCAGGAGATAGAACTTCTTCCTGGGAAGAGAGGTTATGTTGTTTATTTTTCTGTGTTGAAGCTGGTTCCCCAGTCTTCTTTCCTTTTCTCTTAGAAGGTTGGGCCATTATTCCAGACTTCAACACTTCTTTTTCACCCTCAGCCCTGCACTGTGCCCTTGTCTTGACACACACCAGTTCAGGGATACCCAGCATGGCTGCATGGGTCTTGAGCTCTACTTCAGCCCATGCTGAGGACTCCAGATCATTCCCTAGCAGACATTCTACTGTAATTGCAGACCTGTTTCAGGCCAGTGACCCCTCCCCATTGTAAAGTTACCATTGCCATGGGATGGACTTTAGTCTGATTGTCAGCACTGGTGACTGGATATGTCTGTCCAGCTAGGTACTGTCTGGGAAAACCAGTTTGGCTGTCACCATTGTGACACTGGCACCTGTATCCCTCAGGGCGTCTACCCTAGTCCCATTGATTAAGAGCTGCTGCCTGTATTTTTGCATGTTAGGCGGCCAGGCAGCAAGTGTGGCTAGGTCCACCCCACCCTCAGAGACTAATGTAGCTTTAGTGTGAACTCAGATTTGCTCTGGGCACACTGTTGATCCCACCTGGAGACTGGCTATTCCAGTGCTAACTGGAGTAGTATTAGTTGTGGGACTTTTTTTGGGACAGGCCTTGTCTCCAGTTTGGTGTCCATGCTGAGTACAGATGCGACACCAGGCCTTCTTGGGATCAAAGTTTTTACCCTTATACCCATTTGAGTACTGTGAAGAGGCTCTGGGCCCACCCTCCTGAGCAGGTTTTTGGGACCCTGTAGAAGACTCTTTACTTTTTCCCTTTGATGTCTCCACACTCTTCCCCTGGGGAGGCTTTGTGACTCTTTTCTTTTGGTCACCCCCTGTGGAAGTCTTGGTCATCCTAGTCTTGACCCAATGGTCTGCCTTCTTTCCCAATTCTTCGGGAGAAATTGGACCTAGGTCTACCAGATGCTGATGCAGTTTGTCTTTGAACCAATTACTTAACAGATGTTCTTTCATAAACAAGTTATGCAGCCCATCATAATCATTTACACAACTGCCAGTTATCCAACCATCCAGTGTTTTGACTGAGAAGTCAACAAAATCAACCCAGGTCTGGCTCGAGAATTTTTGAGCCCCCCTGAACCTAATCCTGTACTCCTCAGTTGAGAATCCAAAGCCCTCAATCAGGGTAGCCTACATGAGGTCATAGGATTCTTAATCTTTTCCAGAGAGTGTGAGGAGTCTATCCCTACACTTTCCAGTGAACATTTCCCAAAGGAGAGCACCTCAGTGAGATTTGTTTACTTTTTGGGTTGCACAAGCCCTCTCAAAAGCTGTGAACCATTAAGAGATGTCATCACCGTCTTCATAATTTGTTACAATCCCTTTGGGGATTTTTAGGATGTCAGTATTCTCTCTGACCCTATTTAAGTTGTGGCCACCATTGATGGGAGCTAAACCCATCTCTTTTCTTTCCCTCTCTATGGCTAGGAGCTGTCTCTCCAAATCCAACCTTTTGGCTATCCTGGCTAACAGAACATCATCTTCATTGAGGCTGCCCTCAATGCTTCCAGAGTTACAGGTCTCCCCTGTGGAAGAACCAGTCTCTCTGACTATCACTTGTGGAGTCAGGGTTTGAGAGACCCTGTTCTCCCTGGTTAGGACAGGGGGGAGGAAATCATCCCCCTTGTCACTAACTTCCCCCTCTGTAGGATTATCCTCAGAGTGGTGGTCCTTTGCAAACTCTGCCAAAAGCTCCTGTAGCTTTACTTTGGTAGGGTTGGACACAGTCTTTATATTTTTTAGCTCACAGAGAGTCCTTAACTCTGACGTCCCTAGATGCAGGTAAGGGGTGAGGTTGAGTTCCACCACCATCTCATCTGTGCTAGACATTATGGGGGTCATTCTGACCCTGGCGGTCATTGACCGCCAGGGTCAACGACCGCGGGAGCACCGCCAACAGGCTGGCGGTGCTCCCAAGGGCATTCTGACCGCGGCGGTATGGCCGCGGTCAGAAACGGAAAACCGGCGGTCTCCCGCCGGTTTTCTGCTGCCCTGAGGAATCCTCCATGGCGGCGCAGCTTGCTGCGCCGCCATGGGGATTCTGACCCCCTCACCGCCATCCTGTTCCTGGCGGTCGTGACCGCCAGGAACAGGATGGCGGTGAGGGGTGTCCTGGGGCCCCTGGAGGCCCCTGCAGTGCCCATGCCAATGGCATGGGCACTGCAGGGGCCCCCGTAAGAGGGCCCCTAAAAGTTTTCAGTGTCTGCCATGCAGACACTGAAAATCGCGACGGGTGCTACTGCACCCGTCGCACCCTTCCCACTCCGCCGGCTCCATTCGGAGCCGGCTTCCTCGTGGGAAGGGGTTTCCCGCTGGGCTGGCGGGCGGCCTTCTGGCGGTCGCCCGCCAGCCCAGCGGGAAACACAGAATAACCGTGGCGGTCTTCTGACCGCGTAGCGGTATTCTGTTGGGGGAACTTTGGCGGGCGGCCTCCGCCGCCTGCCAAAGTTAGAATCACCCCCTTTTTCTCTAAAGGTTGGGATAACTTATTAAGGGGCATATTTATACTCTGTTTGCGCCGAATGTGCGTACAAATTTTTGACGCACATTCAGCGCAAACCGTGCACCATATTTAAACTTTGACACCGAGTCCACGGATGTCAAAATTCCTCTGTGTGTGTCATTTTTGGATGTGGGAAACTGCCTTGCGTTAATGACATGCAAGGTAGGCGTTCCCGCCCAAAAAATGACTTTAAGGCCTGTGCGCCTTATTTACACTCAAGCGTCATTTTTACGCACAGGATGGGGAAGGCCTTAAAAAATGGCGCACAGCCTGATGTGCGCCATTTTTTAACACCTGGGTCAGGGCAGGCGTTAAGGGACCTGTGGGCTCACATCCATGGTCTCTGAGCATGGAAGGAGTACAGAGGTGCCATTCCCTGCCCCCAGGGACACCCCCTGCCACCCTCGCCCACCCCTGGAGGACACCCATGGATGGGGGGGACCCATCCCAGGTAAGTACAGGTAAGTTCAGGTAAGTATTTTTTTTTAAATGTTTTAAAGTGGCATAGGGGGGCCTAATTTGGGCCCCCCTACATGCCACTGTGTCCAATGACCATGCTGAGGGGACAGGAGTCCCCTGGGCATGGCCATTGGGCAAGGGGGCATGATTCCTGTCTTTGCTAAGACAGGAGTCATTTCAATGGGAGTTGTGCGTCAAAAAATGGTGCAAGTCCGGTTTGAGCCATGATTTTTGCCTCAAACCTGACTTGCACCATTTTTTGATGCATAACCCCCATTTTCCCCCTTCGCAGGCACTGCCTGGTTTGAGTCATTTGTTTTTACTCAGACCAGTCCGCAGCGCCGGCTAACGTCATTCCTTAAATAAGGCGCCTGCATGGCACGTATGAATGGCGGTAGCCGGCGGTAAATTATTTTACTCAAACCAGCATCGGCGCTGGTTTGCGTCAAAAAGTATAAATATGGGCCTAAGAATCTAAAAACTGCTTCTAAAACTTAAATCCAAAATTTTATAAACGTTTAAACTCTAAAAGAAAGGCTAACAGGGATTTACACAAGGGCCTAGCAGGACTTTTACAAATTTAGAAAAATAGCTCAAATTTAAAAAATCAGTTTATAAAGACAATTTTTGGAATTTAGTTGCATGATCAGGTATTGACTGAGTAGTCCAGCAAATTTAAAGTCTTAGACCCCACCACTGATCCACCAATTTAGGAAGTTGGCTCTGTATGTACTATTTCAAAGTAAGAGATAGTGAGCGCAGAGTCCAAGGGTTCCCCTTAGAGGTAAGATAGTGGCAAAATTAGATAATTCTAATGCTCTATTTTGTGGTAGTGTGGTCGAGCAGTAGGCTTATCAGGGGGTAGTGTTAAGCATTTGTTGTACACACACAGGCAATAAATGAGGAACACACACTCAAAGACTTAACTCCAGGCCAATAGTTTTTATATAGAAAAATATATTTTCTTAATTTATTTTAGAACCACAAGATTCAAGATTTGAAGAAATTACATAAAATGCAAGGTACTCCACATAGGTAAGTAAGGAACTTTGAATTAGAGCAGTAACATACAGTTTTTGTTAAAATGGCAATATGCTATTTTAAAAGTGGACCCTTAGTGCAAAAATCAACAGTTCCTGGGGGAGGTAAGTATTGATTAGTTTTTCAGGTAAGTAAGGCACTTACAAGTTCAAGTTCCTGGGCATAGGCAGCCCACCATTGGGGGTTCAAGGCAAGCCCAAAGTCACCGCACCAGCAACACAGGGCCGGTGAGGTGCAGAGGTCAAAGGAGGGCCCAAAACACATAGGCGCCTATGAAGAACAAGGGTACTCTGGTTCCAGTCTGCCAACAGGTAAGTACCTGCATCTTTGGAAGGCAGACCAGGGTGGTTTTGTAGAGCACAGGAGGGGACACAAGTAGACACACAAAACACACCCTCAGCGGCACAGGGGCGGCCGGGTGCAGTGTGCTTAGCAGGCATCAGGTTTTCAATAGGAATCAATGGAGGGACACGGGAGTCACTCTAACGGTGCAGGCGGGGCACATGGGGGGTTTCTCGGGCCAACCACCAACTGGGCTAGGCAGAGGGTCGCCCGATGGTCACTCCTGCACTGGAGTTTGGTTCCTTCTGGTCCTGGGGGCTGCGGGTGCAGTGCTTGGTCCAGGCATCGGGTTCTTTGCTCCAGGCAGTCACAGCAGGGGGAGCCTCTCGATCCTCTCTGCAGGCGTCGCTGTGGGGGTCCAGGCAGTTACTAACGAGGTCAGAGTCACCTGGGAGTCCTCCCGGCAGTGTTGGTTCTCTGGAGCTTGAGCCAGGGTCGTTGGTGCAGAGTGTGAAGTCTCATGCTTCCTTGGGGAAGAGTGAAGTCTTTGAAAGTTGCAAAGTTGTTGCTGTTTTTGAACAGTGCCCCTGTTCTCGGGAGTTTCTTGGTCCTTTGGGTTCAGGGCAGTCCTCTGAGGCTTCAGAGGTCGCTGGTCCCTGTCGGATGCGTCGCTGTGCAGGTTCTTTGAGTCTGGAGACAGGCCGGTAGGGCTGGAGCCAAGTCAGTTGTCGTCTCCATCGTCTCTGCAGGGCTTTCAGGTCAGCAGTCCCTCTTCTTGTTGTAGGTTGCAGGAATCTGATTTCCTGGGTTCTGGGTCGCCCCTAAGTACTAGATTTAGGGGTGTGTTTAGGTCAGGAGGGCGGTAGCCAATGGCTACTGTCCTGGAGGGTGTCTATACCCTCTTTGTACCTCCTCCGTGAGGGGACGGGGGCACATCCCTAATCCTATTGGGGGAATCCTCCAAAACCAAGATGGAGGATTTCTAAAGACAGGGGTCACCTCAGCTCAGGGCACCTTAGGGGCTGTCCTGACTGGTGGGTGACTCCTCCTTGTTTTTCTCAATATCTCCTCCAGCCTTGCTGCCAAATGTGGGGGCAGTGGCCGGAGGGAGGGGCATCTCCACTAGCTGGGATGCCCTGGGGTGCTGTAACAAAAGGCATGAGCCTTTGAGGCTCACTGCCAGGTGTTACAGCTCCTGCAGGGGGAGATGAGAAGCACCTCCACCTAGTACAGGCTTTGGTCCTGGCCACAGAGTGACAAAGGTACTTTCCCCATGTGGCCAAAAACTCATCTGGTTGTGGCAGGCTGGCAGAAACTGGTCGGTCTAGCACTAGGAGTCGGACTGGTATTCAGGCGGCATCTCCAAGATGCCCCCTGGGTGCATTTTACAATAAATTCCACACTGGCATCAGTGTGCATTTATTGTGCTGAGAAGTTTGATACCAAACTTCCCAGATTTCAGTGCAGCCATTATGGAACTGTGGAGTTTGTGTTTGACAAACTCCCAGACCATATACTCTTTATGGCTACCCTGCACTTACACTGTCTAAGGTTTTGCTTAGACACTGTAGGAGCATAGTGCTCATGTACATATGCCCTCACCTGTGGTATAGTGCACCCTGCCTTAGGGCTGTAAGGCCTGCTAGAGGGGTGACTTACCTATGCCACAGGCAGTGTGAGGTGGGCAAGGCACTCTGAGGGGAGTGCCATGTCGACTTAGTCATTTTCTCTCCATCAGCACACACAAGCTGTGAGGCAGTGTGCATGTGCTGAGTGAGGGGTCCCCAGGGTGGCATAGGACATGCTTTAGCCCTTAGAGACCTTGTCTGGCATCAGGGCCCTTGGTACCAGGGGTACCATTTACAATGGACTTATCTGTGTGCCAGGGCTGTGCCAATTGTGGGAACAAAGATACAGTTTAGGGAAAGAACACTGGTGCTGGGACCTGGTTAGCAGGGTCCCAGCACACTTTCAATTATAACTGGCATCAACAAAAGGCAAAAAGTCAGGGGGTAACCATGCCAAGGAGGTATTTCCTTACAGCTCTGTAGCGTTAAACCTCTCTACAGTACGACTGTACCTTCTTACACTTTCCCAAAACACCGGTGCTGAATCCTCAGCTTGAGGACCGGTGGAGGCTGGAGGGCTCCCGGGGTATCATCCGAAGGTAGTTGACTACGGTTAGTTGTTGGGGTATTTTTATGCCTCTTTGTAATGCTTAGTCTCGCTTTCTTTAATTTTCTTATTAAAATCTGGCAATTCCTAGCGCTACTACCCCACATCTGTTTCTTACAAGCCCAGCAGTTTTTTGGCAACCGACCACAGCCTAGTTGAACAATAGTTGGGGTGTTTACAGGAGTTGCCCTTGACATTTCACCTTATACGGGCGGGGATCCTTCAGGATGTTTGGGGTTAAGCCTGCTCTGAACTTTACCCCTTGAGGCCCTGAAAATGCCTATATTCTCTCCTAAAATAATATTTTGAGGCCTTATTGTGAGTGTTTTAGGTGTTGAGGGTTCTGCTTTTAGGAGTTTTAAACAGTTGGGGGCTGGCTCTCGTGACTTTTTGGTTTTGAGCGCTCGTAAAACACGTAGAGCTTTACTGAGTACATCCAGAGTCTTCTTTTTATATTTAGACGTATGGACATCCTTTTTACAAAAAGCCGATAGGGCACTCCTTAGGGCTACACAGTTGCCTAACCAAGCCGATATACTGTCTATGTCTGCCGCAGCTAATTCTCAAGCTATGACCGCCTCCCTACTACACCTTGCTAACCGCAGGAATAACGCTGTCTGGGCTGGCCTGGAGGACCGAGTATCGACCCTCGACTTCCCCAGTTTTGAGGTCTTGAGCTTCAGTCCTGATTTTATCTTCCTATCGGTTTGTTGTATTTCTTTCAGGTATGTTTCCAAAACCCTATTGGGGTTCAGGGCTCCATATTTTGTTCCACTACAGGTGACTTTAGCTGGGTGCTGCATATCTACCATTACCACCCGAGAGGTCTGATCACTGTTAACTGCAGTAAGCCCTTTTTGAACTGGTGGGTCTGGCTGGGTCAAAAGAACAGGGCCCCATCGTGAACACCCCGGTGCTTGGGAGGCCTGATCATCGCAAGATGGCGTTCCAAAGCTCTGATTTTGTGAGCCGCTACATCCTGTACTGCTATCAGGGTATATTGAGGAGGATGGTGAAGACCATTGCGCGCAGGCACTTGGTGACGGGCTGGTGGGGTGGTACGCTCCAGGGGGTGTAATTGGGGACATCAGACATAGGGAGGTTAAATGTTGGTTATAATGATTCAAGGCCTCTGAGACATCTGAAGCACTGTGGCTGGGTGTGGGTGATTGAGGCCCTTGTGATTGCATCCCATTGGGTGTTGCATTAGAAGGGGCACATGGTTTTGCTGTGGCTTCAGGACTCTCTATCAGACCAGCTCGTGCCTTTAGAAGTCCTATACACCCAGAATATGGATCATTTATGGTGCTATCTGTTTCCGTGTGTGTGTCGTGTAAACGGGGAGGGATAGTTATACAGACTGCCAGGACTAGGGCACTGACAGACCCAACTATATTAGACACCTCAAGCGTTGAACAATTAGAACACAGGGGATTAGGTGGAACAGGATGAGCCTTAACAAAATTTTTGAAAGACAGGTCTAGAGGCACGGCTTGTAGCTCAGCGGTCTGCAGCTTCTTCTTGCGGTTAAGGACAACCGATTTATTTTAGGTTTATTGCTCTGGTTAGGGCCCCCTCCAGAGGTTTTACATGGTACAGGATGGTGTGTGTCTATGGCTGCAAGCGTTACACTGTCACATTGTCCAAACCACTGTGCATAGGTAGTTACTGTAGAACTGCTCGCGGTACTGGGCATAGCCTTTATTACTGTTGATGCGGTGTAGTTAAGTGCTGTGCCTGGGCCATGACCACTGTCTGTAGAGCTGTTGCAGAGTTTGTCCAGGGGTCCTATGATGTTCATGGATACAGCTGGTGCCATGGGGTTTTGAAGTGTTGTGCGGCTGTCCTTTAAAGACGATACACTCAGCGTAGTCTGATGGCCGACTCCTCCAGAGCTCTTTCGTGATAACTCTAGGATGTAAAGATAACAAGATACATTTTAGGTGTTGTTATAGCCGCTATACCATGGTGGTGAAAGAGGTTTGAGACACATTAAAGATTTAATTCATCTGGCTCTACAGTTTCTAAAAACCCACCTGAGGTGTTCCATTGTGAGGGACCTTTCCTCATAGGCGGACCTTCCTTAGACGCTGGGGATTTCCTTTTGCAGGTCGTCTTTTCAATGGCCCCTACCACAGTCAACGTTGTTACCACTGGAGACGCTTGTACCACAGGGGGGCCTGAAAAAAAAAAAAAAAGATTAAAATGTTATATTTACAATATAATATGCTTCACTCTCAGGTACATATATTCACAATCCTTTATTGGCAGCTGTAATCCATGTTGAAACACACACCACCACTAACGCATTTCAACAGTTTCCGTCTTGTTCACAGTGGCTTTAGGCGGGTAAATGATTTCCATCAAACAAGCCTTTTATATCTCCCATCCAGAATGATGCACAGTGGGAAATGTTGTTTTATATAAATACTGTCAGCGAATTGCATCCCAATGTCCTGAAAAGTTTGAAGACTGTGTGAGATATACATTGATAGAATTGTCTGAAATTACTAACAGTTCATCCCAGCTCAGTGCACAATTTCATAAACAGGTATAAAAAGTAGTTATGTTTCCCTTCTCACGCATATATTCAATACTATCTAATCTTCAGTACTCTGTTCTGTCTGCCAGCAGCTCTTTTATATGTTCACCTCCCAATGTGAACAAGTTCAAAAATACAAACATCAACATGCTTGTGAGGATAACATTAACTACTGCAGCCACAAAAAATAGAGAAGAAATTGTACCTGGGCCCACCTACTGATCATTGCTCCAATGATGGGCTACATCGATCAAAAATGATGCAAATGTTCCAGCAAACAAAGAACTGGCATAATTGGAGTTCATGCAAATCCAGACTTTATCTACAAGTGTAAAATACACACGCAAGGATAAGTATCCCTGTCCATGGCTGCCAGAAATTTTCAAATGCATCTGAGATAGGGTGCCTCCGCTCACGTTATAATCCACAAACAGGGGCCATTAAATCCTGCGCACTCAGCTGTTGGTGCAAACGCATGGGGATTGACCAACTTCATAAACATTTTAGATTCCAAAAGGAAACGCTGCACTCCCAGGAACATATATTCACAATCCTTTATTGGCAGCTGTAATCCATATTGAAACACACACCACCACTAACGCGTTTCAACAGTTTCCTTCTTATTCACAGTGGCTTTAGGTGGGGAAATGATTTCCATCAAACAAGCCTTTGATATCTCCCATCCAGAATGATGCACTATGTGTGCTTTGGACCATCTTGAGCCTGGAGGATTTGTTGCAGAGCCCCAACCGCAAGCTGTAGTTCTGCATCATAACCTGTAAAAGCACACAAACACATAGGAAACCATTAATGGTAAAATAAAAAATAACAATCATGGCATCTTTGTTTTGAACGGGCGATGACCCGGATATCTGATGTACCTTATTGCTTTGCCTCCATTTCCTCTGGGGACAATGCAGGCTCTTGGGGATCCTATGTACAAAAGAGACAAAATTGACTTTAAGCATAGCTCATTTAATGTTACATGCATAACAGACTCATAAAATCTTGCAAAAAGGTTGTAAAAAAACAAAACAAAAGCTCTCAAGATGCCATCTGTTAAGCCCCCATGCTCTGAAGGTGCAATACACAAAGCCATTTGTTCACATTTTCTCAAAAACCATCCACTGTTTATTTATGAAGTCCACATGACGAGCAACATAAGCTCTAGGATTCTCTTTGTAAAGCATTCTTTGTATAATTCCAATGGTTCCATAACCTTATTTTACGCATATCACAATACCGCCTATGGCCTTTATAACGCCTTATAATTACACTAATTATAAAAATATATAACTCAACACAATTTAAAAACATTACAGTTCATTGAATATACACATGTACACTAGACTGGAAGCCAGACCCTAGGATGCACGCCATGTTTTCGCCCTAGCTCTCCAATGCTCTGAACCGTGTGTGGGGGCGGAGCTAACTCTAAACTCCAGCCTCCAGGGGGGAGCAAATAGGCTGAGCCAGCTCCAACACCCTAGACACCGTCTTTTTTAAAAATTGCTTGATGTGGAGGCAGCATGGGTGCCCCCTGCGTTGTGCGCAACATTTCCCCAGGACCTAAGGTGAGTTGATGGGGGGTTTGTGGGGCTTGAGCCGGCTGCTCCCCACCCTTGATAAGTTGTATGGTTGGGGCTGTTGGGTCTATAGGGGAGCAGAGGACACAGAGCATACCGTAGCCCCCCAGTAATTGTTTGTTTAGCTTTTCTTTATTTATTTTTTATTCATTGTTTTATTTTTTTATTTGCTCCTTTTATTTTATTTTAGTTACCATTAAAAAAAGAAATGCGACCATGTGGGCCCCTGGGGGCCCTGAGCCTTGCGCTCGGGTCCCAAGGGCCTCAACCTTAGTTTTACACTGTAAGGGCCTGAGGGCCCAAGCGTGCGAGGCTCGGGCACTCAGGCCCGTACCTCACGCCATCTGAGGTTTCCCCATCGCCAGACACCACGCGCTCAATATCGGCTCATACGCCGACGACACACAGATAATCATCTCCCTCACCATCGACCTGCACACAGCCAAAGCCAACCTCCACAACGGAATGAGGGCAGTCGCTGCCTGGATGAGGGCTAGCTGTGTGAAGCTAAATCCTGACAAAACAGAAGTCCTCGTCATCGGCAACAACCACTCCACCTCGGAAGACTTGTGGTGGGCTACTGCCCTCGAAGAACTGCGGCCTTTACCGACCACGCCCGCAACCTCAGCTTCATCCTGGACTCAGCACTCTCGATGAAGTCAGCGCAGTCTCCACCGCCTGCTTCAACACCATGCGCATGCTCCAGAAGATCTTCAAATGGATCGCAACCGAATCCAAAAGAACATTCACCCAGGCCCTCGTCAGCAGTCGCCTAGACAACAGCAACGCACTCTACGCCGGAACCACCGCCAAGGTACGGAAAAGACTGCAACACATCCAGAACGCCTCTGCCCGTCTCATCAAGAACGCCCCCACACACAGCTGCACCTCCGCCCTACTGAGACTTGCACAGGCTCCCAATAGACAAGAGAATAACATTCACGCTTCTCACGCACGCCTACGAAGCCCTCCACAACACCGGACCAGAATACCTCAACCGCAGACTCCATTTCTACACGCCCACCAGACAGCTCCGCTCCGCCGACCTCACCCTCGCTGCCGTCCCACTCATTCACCCTTGCTGCCGTCCCACTCATCCGGAAGACCACAGCCGGAGGAAGATCCTTCTTACACCGCCAAGACCTGGAACTCCCAAAGCAACATGGCAACATGGCGGCCCCCACCACCCCACAGAAAACCACAGGGAGCTTCCAAAGCTGAAACAACCCACCTCACTGACTGAGCTCCCATCTCTTACACAGACCATCAGTGTGTGGTGGGGAGCACTCTCCAAGAAGCATTAGGAGCTCCAACAACCCACCCCACTGACTGAGCTGCCCTCTCTTACACAGACCATCAGTGATAATGTGCGGTGGGGAGCACTCTCCAAGAAGCATTAGGAGCTCCAACAACCCACAGCACTGACTGAGCTGCCCTCTCTTACACAGACCATCAGTGATAATGTGTGGTGGGGAGCACTCTCCAAGAAGCATTAGGAGCTCCAACAACCCACAGCACTGACTGAGCTGCCCTCTCTTACACAGACCATCAGTGATAATGTGCGGTGGGGAGCACTCTCCAAGAAGCATTAGGAGCTCCAACAACCCACCCCACTGACTGAGCTCCTGTCTCTTACACTAATCTGAACACAGACCATCAGTGATAATGTGCGGCGTAGAGCACCTTCCAAGAAGCATTAGGAGCTCCAACAACCCACCCCACTGACTGAGCTGCCCTCTCTTACACAGACCATCAGTGATAATGTGCGGTGGGGAGCACTCTCCAAGAAGCATTAGGAGCTCCAACAACCCACCCCACTGACTGAGCTCCCCTCTCTTACACAGACCATCAGTGATAATGTGCGGTGGGGAGCACTCTCCAAGAAGCATTAGGAGCTCCAACAACCCACCCCACTGACTGAGCTCCCCTCTCTTACACAGACCATCAGTGATAATGTGCGGTGGGGAGCACTCTCCAAGAAGCATTAGGAGCTCCAACAACCCACCCCACTGACTGAGCTCCCGTCTCTTACACAGACCATCAGTGATAATGTGCGGTGGGGAGCAGTCTCCAAGAAGCATTAGGAGCTCCAACAACCCACAGCACTGACTGAGCTGCCCTCTCTTACACAGACCATCAGTGATAATGTGCGGTGGGGAGCAGTCTCCAAGAAGCATTAGGAGCTCCAACAACCCACCCCACTGACTGAGCTGCCCTCTCTTACACAGACCATCAGTGATAATGTGTGGTGGGGAGCACTCTCCAAGAAGCATTAGGAGCTCCAACAACCCACAGCACTGACTGAGCTCCTGTCTCTTACACTAATCTGAACACAGACCATCAGTGATAATGTGCGGCGTAGAGCACCTTCCAAGAAGCATTAGGAGCTCCAACAACCCACCCCACTGACTGAGCTCCCCTCTCTTACACAGACCATCAGTGATAATGTGCGGTGGGGAGCACTCTCCAAGAAGCATTAGGAGCTCCAACAACCCACCCCACTGACTGAGCTCCCGTCTCTTACACAGACCATCAGTGATAATGTGCGGTGGGGAGCAGTCTCCAAGAAGCATTAGGAGCTCCAACAACCCACAGCACTGACTGAGCTGCCCTCTCTTACACAGACCATCAGTGATAATGTGCGGTGGGGAGCAGTCTCCAAGAAGCATTAGGAGCTCCAACAACCCACCCCACTGACTGAGCTGCCCTCTCTTACACAGACCATCAGTGATAATGTGCGGTGGGGAGCACTCTCCAAGAAGCATTAGGAGCTCCAACAACCCACCCCACTGACTGAGCTCCCCTCTCTTACACAGACCATCAGTGATAATGTGCGGTGGGGAGCACTCTCCAAGAAGCATTAGGAGCTCCAACAACCCACCCCACTGACTGAGCTGCCCTCTCTTACACAGACCATCAGTGATAATGTGCGGCGTAGAGCACCTTCCAAGAAGCATTAGGAGCTCCAACAACCCACAGCACTGACTGAGCTGCCCTCTCTTACACAGACCATCAGTGATAATGTGCGGTGGGGAGCACTCTCCAAGAAGCATTAGGAGCTCCAACAACCCACCCCACTGACTGAGCTCCCCTCTCTTACACAGACCATCAGTGATAATGTGCGGTGGGGAGCACTCTCCAAGAAGCATTAGGAGCTCCAACAACCCACCCCACTGACTGAGCTGCCCTCTCTTACACAGACCATCAGTGATAATGTGCGGCGTAGAGCACCTTCCAAGAAGCATTAGGAGCTCCAACAACCCACAGCACTGACTGAGCTGCCCTCTCTTACACAGACCATCAGTGATAATGTGTGGTGGGGAGCACTCTCCAAGAAGCATTAGGAGCTCCAACAACCCACCCCACTGACTGAGCTCCCCTCTCTTACACAGACCATCAGTGATAATGTGCGGTGGGGAGCACTCTCCAAGAAGCATTAGGAGCTCCAACAACCCACCCCACGAGACTGAGCTGCCCTCTCTTACACAGACCATCAGTGATAGTGTGCGGTGGGGAGCACTCTCCAAGAAGCATTAGGAGCTCCAACAACCCACCCCACTGACTGAGCTGCCCTCTCTTACACAGACCATCAGTGATAATGTGCGGCGTAGAGCACCTTCCAAGAAGCATTAGGAGCTCCAACAACCCACCCCACTGACTGAGCTGCCCTCTCTTACACAGACCATCAGTGATAATGTGCGGTGGGGAGCACCTTCCAAGAAGCATTAGGAGCTCCAACAACCCACCCCACTGACTGAGCTCCCATCTCTTACACAGACCATCAGTGTGCGGTGGGGAGCACCTTCCAAGAAGCATTAGGAGCTCCAACAACCCACAGCACTGACTGAGCTCCCCTCTCTTACACAGACCATCAGTGATAATGTGCGGTGGGGAGCACTCTCCAAGAAGCATTAGGAGCTCCAACAACCCACCCCACTGACTGAGCTCCCGTCTCTTACACAGACCATCAGTGATAATGTGCGGTGGGGAGCACTCTCCAAGAAGCATTAGGAGCTCCAACAACCCACCCCACTGACTGAGCTCCCCTCTCTTACACAGACCATCAGTGATAATGTGCGGTGGGGAGCACTCTCCAAGAAGCATTAGGAGCTCCAACAACCCACCCCACGAGACTGAGCTGCCCTCTCTTACACAGACCATCAGTGATAGTGTGCGGTGGGGAGCAGTCTCCAAGAAGCATTAGGAGCTCCAACAACCCACCCCACTGACTGAGCTGCCCTCTCTTACACAGACCATCAGTGATAATGTGCGGTGGGGAGCACTCTCCAAGAAGCATTAGGAGCTCCAACAACCCACCCCACGAGACTGAGCTGCCCTCTCTTACACAGACCATCAGTGATAGTGTGCGGTGGGGAGCAGTCTCCAAGAAGCATTAGGAGCTCCAACAACCCACCCCACTGACTGAGCTGCCCTCTCTTACACAGACCATCAGTGATAATGTGCGGTGGGGAGCACCTTCCAAGAAGCATTAGGAGCTCCAACAACCCACAGCACTGACTGAGCTCCCCTCTCTTACACAGACCATCAGTGATAATGTGCGGTGGGGAGCACTCTCCAAGAAGCATTAGGAGCTCCAACAACCCACCCCACTGACTGAGCTCCCCTCTCTTACACAGACCATCAGTGATAATGTGCGGTGGGGAGCACTCTCCAAGAAGCATTAGGAGCTCCAACAACCCACCCCACTGACTGAGCTCCCCTCTCTTACACAGACCATCAGTGATAATGTGCGGTGGGGAGCACTCTCCAAGAAGCATTAGGAGCTCCAACAACCCACCCCACTGACTGAGCTGCCCTCTCTTACACAGACCATCAGTGATAATGTGCGGTGGGGAGCACCTTCCAAGAAGCATTAGGAGCTCCAACAACCCACAGCACTGACTGAGCTCCTGTCTCTTACACTAATCTGAACACAGACCATCAGTGATAATGTGCGGCGTAGAGCACCTTCCAAGAAGCATTAGGAGCTCCACTGAACTATCACTGCTTCCTACGTCACCGCCACACACACCACGACTGGAGTGCAGAGCAGGAACGCCCTCCTTATTGCGCGCACCGCCATCTTAATGGTGATAAAAGCTAACCCACGAGTGCTAGTGCAAGTTTAATATGTACCCGCTCAACTCAATATCATAGATGCCTTAGAATCTATAATAATAGCCACTCCTTTAGTTTTCAACAAATGTCGGTTTCACACGTGATGATCAAACGGAAGTGTTCGCCGCGGTGGCTGCTGGGTATGCAGATATGTGTTGTTAGCGCCACGCCCCCATAGGAAACTCAAGCCTGGGTGCCTTGGGCTGCAGGCTCCGCCCCTTTCTCGTGATCTCCTGCTGCGGCAGGACCCGTCTCTTCCTAGTGACGTCTCTGCAGATGCCCCGCCCCTTACCAGTGATCTCCTGCTGCAGGCACCGCCCTTTCCTCGCGACATTCTGCCGCCGGCAACGCCTCTTTCTGGTCATGAGGAAAGGGCGGGGCGTGCTGCAGAGACGTCTCTAGGAAGAGGCGGGCTCTGCTGTAGAAGGATATTATGAATAAGGGGCGGGGCCTGCAGCAGGATGACCCAGAAGCCACCGCGGTGAGCACTTGCCTCTCAAGATCGGAGTAAAATAGACATTTAATAATGGAAGCAGTAGCTTTACTTGTGTATTGTGAAGAATTCGTAATATCCATTTAATTTCGAACATAAGTTAACATGTAAAGGTCGCCCTACCATTAGGAGGGCATATTTTCATGAGGAAAGAGAACAGACGGCAGCTCCTCGCATGCTTCACAACTTGGCCCATCTCCGTGGCTCATGCGCACTCTGTGTGGCGATGACAACCGGATGGGAATTTTTGGGGAGTTTCTTCGAGGAGAAGCTCACGAGCCCGTAAAGAGAGACTCGCGAGGTGAAATATTGAACAGGAGGCGCTCGCGCCGTCTGTGATCAGTCTCGCGCTCTTCGCTTCCTGCGGAAGGAGCGCATCCGAGGGGCGGGGCTAAGCAGAAAGACATCCCCCGGCAGTGACGCTTGTGCTCGCTAGGCGCGTGCCGCCGGAAATAGAAATCTGCATACCCAGAAGCCACCGCGGCGCACTTCCGGCTCACGGGCACAGACATTCGTTTAACTCTCACGTCAAGAATTACTTGCAGCAGCGGAAGAGCTGTTTCGCCGGGATCCCCGGACTGTAAGCGAGGTTGCTGGCTACTCTCGCCCCAAAAATTCCCTTTTGGCAAGTTAGATAGAGGTTGGGTAAAGAGTTTAGGCCCGTATTTATACTCCGTTTGCGCCGAATTAGCGTCGTTTTTTTCAACGCAAATTCGGCGCAAAACTAACTCCATATTTATACTTTGGCGTTAGACGCGTCTAGCGCCAAAGTATGGGCAAAGAGCGTAATTTTTTTGCGTGAACGCCTTCCTTGCGTTAATGAGATGCAAGGAAGGCGTTCCCGTCTAAAAAAATGACGGCGACGCAAATGCGTCGTATTTATACTCCCGGGCAAAAATCACGCCCGGGAGGTGGCGGGTCAAAAAACCCCGCATTTGCGCCACTATTTAACGCCTGGGTCAGGGTAGGCGTTAAGGGGCCTGTGGGCTCAAAATGAGCCCACAGCTGCCCTCCCCTGCCCCCAGGGACCCCCCCTGCCACCCCTGCCCACCCCAGGAGGACACTCAAGGATGGAGGGACCCACCCCAGGGACATTCAGGTAAGTTCAGGTAAGTATAATGTTTTATATTTTTTTATTTTTTTTGGGTGGCATAGGGGGGCCTTATTTGTGCCCCCCTACATGCCACTATGCCCAATGACCATGCCCAGGGGACACAAGTCCCCTGGGCATGGCCATTGGGCAAGGGGGCATGACTCCTGTCTTTACTAAGAAAGGAGTCATGAAATGGCGTCTGGGCGTCGTAAAAAAATGGCGCAAATCGGGTTGAGGCGATTTTTTTGCCTCAACCTGACTTGCCCCATTTTAAGACGCCATAACGTCATTTTTTCCCAACGCCGGCGCTGCCTGGTCTACGTGGTTTTTTTCCACGCACACCAGGCAGCGCCGGTCTGCTTGCGCCGGTTAACGCCATTCCATAAATACGGCGCCCGCATGGCGCTTCAGAATGGCGTTAGACGGCGCTAAATTTTTTGACGCTAAACTGCGTTAGCGCAGTTTAGCGTCAAAAAGTATAAATATGGGCCTTAAGGACTTGAATTAGTGCCCAGTTCACAGAATCTTGCACGTGATAACCAAGTGCTTCCACCAGTCTTTCCTCCATTTGATGTTCTGAGGGTATTTCCTGCAGTTCGCCATACTGCTCATCATTGGCGTAGTACGCCATCTTAACGTATTTGGTAAGGAGGAGTTAACGGGGGGCAAAAAAACCTGACCAGGTGAGAGTTCAACAAAGTTAGTTAAGTTGTATACCGGTAAATTGTTTTAAGTGGAGGGAGCCACCTGCTAGCCTAAATTTTTTAAAAACTTTAATATCTGGTATAGAAACCAAATATGCCCCCTGAGCAACACTCTTAATAGTATTATTACAGCCCCTACGGGCGATTTCAGGCCGTTCCGAAGTTGATTTTGCCGCTCAGTGCCCACGCGCAGAAAACCCAGTCGGAAAACCTCCGATCGTCTCATTGCGCGTGCGCACGCATGGGCATGAAAACAGGACTGTGTCCTCTCCGAGCCGAGCGAACGTTCGTTTGATGGCCTGCTCCCGCTCCACACCGGTTGTTAGGGGCAACAATAAAAAACAATATTAGCGGAGCCGAAGCTCCGGATCACACAAAAATAACAAAGCGCTATTGCTGTGCGCGTTCGCTTAAATCAATATAATACACATGACAAAGCATTTTGCGCACGACTTAAATGGCTGGTGGAGCAGCAAAGAAAGAGGAAGGACTATAGCGTTCAGGCTATTTATGGACGGTATCGAGCCATGATTGGTGGTATAGGGCTCATAGGACTTGTAGTTTTTTTGAAATTGCTAAATTTTATTGGCTGCTGTGTTTGTCAGTAAAGTTAAGAGAAGCATAATCCGAAGCCTCCGGTCCTGACATAGAATTCTATGGCAGGACCGGAGGCTCGGATTATGCTTCTCCTTCTTCGCTGTTTATTAACGTAACCAATGACAGCAGCCAATCAGAAACATGTTAAACAAAAACTACAAATCCCAGAACCCTGAGCTGACATCACTTCCTACACGTCAGCCCCGATGTCTCCAACTATATAACCAGCAAGGAACCATAACGCGTCCTCTTTCTTTGCTGCTTTCGCTTCAGATAAGTGACATTGTTTTCTTTTAATCTTTGTGTCTCTTATTTCATTGTTGTATTCGCCGTTTTCGCCGATCGGAGCAACACAGGACGTGAGTGTTAGTGTCCCGTCCCGCGCTCCTCCAGGAACATTGCCGCATGTTGTTTTAGGCGCCCGGCGGGGTGCCTGGAGGCGGAGGAGTGCGGCGTTTCAGCGCCAATAAAATTATTGGTCCTTCCTTTGGCTTGCTGCCCGCGCGGGTCAGTTTCACTGGGTGAATAGTGACGGTGAGCCCACGCTTGACTCGACGATCTTTGAGGCAGCTCCCAAGGGAGAATTTGACGCTCCTCTCACGCCCATTAGCCTGGGTTGCAAATTGGCCATTACAGGATTATTCCTGAGGGGGTTTTGTGGCGCTATAACACCTGCTTGGCCACAGATTGGTATTTGGACAGCCTCCAGAGCGGCATAGTGTATCGGGGTTCCCCCTGTGGTAGAGAACCTCAGATCCCGAGGGGTTCGGATGATTGTCTACCTCAACGACATCCTCCTGATGGCACAGGACGTTCAGTCCCTTATGCAACACCTCGAATGGACCATTCAACTACTGCAAGAGTTTGGTTTTCTGATCAATGTCCCCAAGTCAGAGTTGGCTCCTGCTCGGCAGATGGAATTCCTGGGGTTCCAGATAGACTCTGTTTCCTCCCTTCTGTCTTTACCGGGCCAGAAATTACGCTCAATCCAGAAGGAGATCCGGTCAGTCCTTCTCAAGGACAGGATTTCTCTCAGGATCCTGGCCAGAATAGTGGGACTGTTGGCGTCCTCCATTCAAGCCATATTTCTGGCCCCTTTGCACTACAGGGCACTTCAACGTCTCAAGATCCACCATCTTCAAAGGGGTGTGAATTATTCAGAACTCAGAGACCTCACCCCAGAGACGCGCAATGAGTTACAGTGGTGGCTAGATCACATGGCAGCCTGGAACGGCAGAGCCATATTCGGATCTCGTCCAGATGTTATTCTGGTATCCGACGCCAGCGAGTGGGGTTGGGGAGCTCGTTGTGGGGCCATTTCCACTGGCGGTTGTTGGTCTCGTGGCGAAAGAAATCTTCACATCAATTGCTTAGAACTTCTAGCTGGTTCCTTTGCAATAAGAACTCTGGCACCACGGTCCAGTTGTTGCATTCTGCTTCGAATGGACAACATTTCAGCAGTCCGTTATATCAACAAACTGGGAGGAACGAGGTCTCTAGCCCTTCTCCAAATTGCCAGAACCTTTTGGCAATACTGCCTGCAGAATCGAATTTCTGTAATGGCGGAATACCTTCCGGGTCAGCTCAATGTAGTGGCGGATTGGAATTCCAGATATCTCCAAGACCCCAGCGAATGGAAACTTCAGCTGGCCATTTTTCAGGCATTACAAATGAGATGGGGTCAATGCCATGTACACCTCTTTGCATCTCGTCTTTCTTACCAGATAGACCGATTTTTCTCTTGGAGACCGGACCCCTTAGCCATCGCTTCAGATGCCTTCCTGCAGAATTGGACGGGCCCACTCCTCTATGCCTTTCCCCCGTTCATCATGCACCCGAGGTTAGCATCTCAGGTGATGCGACAGCGAGTGGAATTGATTCTAGTCTCTCCAATTTGGAGAGCAGAGACGTGGTTTCCTCTCCTGTTGGAGCTTTCCCGAGATCTTCCTGTCCAGATTCCGTTCAGCCCCAATCTGTTGTTAAACCCGTTGGGGCAACCTCACCCCCTCATTGTCCAGAACAAGTTGCATCTCATGGCCTGGCGCATTTCGGGCAACGCTGGTATTTGCCGAGCCTTTCGGAGAGCGCTATCTCCTTCATCTCCGCCTCCTGAGCAGACTCCACTCATAGAAGAATCCCTTATTGTCCCTCGTTGGGGGGGGAGGAGGGGGTAGGTTGTGTAGGGAAGTACCATCTTGCCTGGCATGTTACCCCCATTTTTACTTGTGAGTCAGTTGTTTTTGCCTGTGTCAGTGGGATCCTGCTAGCCAGGACCCCAGTGCTCATAGTTTGTGGCCTATATGTGTTCCCTGTGTGATGCCTAACTGTATCACTGAGGCTCTGCTGTCCAGAACCTCAGTGTTTATGCTCTCTCTGCTTTTTAAAATTGTCACTGCAGGCTAGTGACCATTTTCACCAATTCTGATTGGCACACTGGAACACCCTTATAATTCCCTAGTATATGGTACCTAGGTACCAAGGGTATTGTGGTTCCAGGAGATCCCTATGGGCTGCAGCATTTCTTCTGCCACCCATAGGGAGCTCAGACAATTCTTACACAGGCCTGCCACTGCAGCCTGAGTGAAATAACGTCCATGTTATTTCACATCCATTTTACACTGCACTTAAGTAACTTAGAAGTCACCTATATGTCCTACTCTCACCTAGTGAAGGTTAGGTGCAAAGTTACTAAGTGTGTGGGCACCCTGGCACTAGCCAAGGTGCCCCCACATTGTTCAGGGCAATTTCCCCGGACTTTGTGAGTGCGGGGACACCATTACACATGTGCACTACATATAGGTCAATACCAATATGTAGCTTCACAATGGTAACTCCGAATATGGCCATGTAACATGTCTAAGATCATGGAATTGTCCCCCATGCCAAATCTGGTATTGGGGTGCCAATCCCATGCATCCCCGGGACTCCAGCATGGATCCTGGGTACTGCCAAACTAGCTCTCTGGGGTTTTCTCTGCAGCTACCGCTGCTGCCAACCCTCAGACAGGGTTCTGCCCTCCTGGGGTCTGAGCGCAATCCCAGGAAGGCAGAACAAAGATGTTACACCCTCTCCCTTTGGAAATAGGTGTTAAGGGCTGGGGAGGAGTAGCCTCCCCCAGCCTCTGAAAATGCTTTGAAGGGCACAGATGGTGCCCTCCTTGCATAAGCCAGTCTACACCGGTTCAGGGATCCCCCAGCCCCTGCTCTGGTGCAAAACTGGACAAAGGAAAGGGGAGTGACTACTCCCCTGTCCATCACCACCCCAGGGGTGGTGCCCAGAGCTCCTCCAGTGTGTCCAGCCCTCTGCCATCTTGAATGCAGAGGTGTGAGGGCACAATGGAGGCCTCTGAGTGGCCAGTGCCAGCAGGTAACGTCAGAGATCCCTCCTGATAGGTGCTTACCTGGTTAGGTGGCCAATCCTCCTCTGAGGGCTATTTAGGGTCTCTCCTGTGGGTTTCTCTTCAGATAACAAATGCAAGAGCTCACCAAAGTTCCTCTGCATCTCTCTCTTCGACTTCTGCCAAGGATCGACCGCTGACTGCTCCAGGACGCCTGCAAAACCACAACAAAGTAGCAAGAAGACTACCAGTGACATTGTAGCGCCTGGCCTGGCTTATAGTGGGTACCCTCTCTCTTGGGTGGTTCTTCAGATTTGGATTGCAAGACTCCAGCAGGAATCCTATGCATCCGTTACTTCACCTTCTCATCGAAATAACTGCATCTGGACCCTCCAAGAACTCTACAAACTGCAACAAAGAAGCAAAGATGACTCCTGCAACATTGTATCTTCAGCTTCATCCTGGCAGAACTTCAACTGTTTCCCGGTTGTGCATCCTCAGAGGACAGCCTGTCTTCAGCCTGCACCAGAAGAACTAAGGATTCTCCCTTGGAGTGAAGGAGTCACTCCCCTGCTTCTGCAGGTACCTCTCTGCAAAGACGACCATCTGCGTGGGTCCCGTCTTCTGACAAGTTGTGTGGATCCTGCATCACGGGTGGTGGACTGAAGTGGTTCCGACAGTCCTGACGTCCTACTGTCTAACTTTGGTGGAGGTAAAAGCTTGTCTCCCCATGCAACACAGTACCCCGTGCACCACTTGGTTTGCAGTTGCCAAGGCTTGTCAGCATCCTTCCATGAAGTTCTTTGTGCACCGTGCAGCTCCGGCCCTCAGCTCTCCATACTGTGCCGCACATCTTCCTGAGTGGTTGTCCGGCGGCGTGGGAACCTTTGTTGTAGTGCTGCGTGAGCCTCCTTTTGCACCGCTTTTGTCTCTGTGCTGCAGGACTCATGTGCATGCTGGCTGGTCTTCTGTTGACTCTCTGAGTTGCTGAGAGCCCCCTCTGACTCTTCCTCCTGGGTGGAAACCACCAGGTCCCTCCTGGTCCCGGGCAGTGCCATTTTCCACTGACCGCGAGCTTTGCTTGTGCCAAGGCTTGTTGGCAGAATCCAGTGACGCAAACTATACTGCAATCTTCCATCTGGCATGGGACACCATCTGCACCAACCAAAAACCTGCATCCATCTTCTTGGGCGCAGTACTGTTTCTTGTTCTCAACCGGTGGTTCTTTTGCACCTTCATCCGGGTAAGCAGGGGCTCCTGTTCTCCCTGGACACTTCTGCACTTCTTGGACTTGGTACCCTTCTTCCACAGTTCTTCAGGTCCAGGAATCCACTATTGGTATCTTGCAGTCTCTTCTTGTTCTTCCAGAATCCCCTTGCTCTTGTACTTTGATTGTTCTAGGAAAATATTGTGATTTACCCTTGCTTTCCTGGGCAGTGAGGTGGGTTCTCTTACTTACCTTTGGTGTTTTCTAATACTCTCAGTGCCGCTCCACACACTACACTTGCCTAGGTGGGAAACCGACATTCACATTCCACTTTCTTAGTATATGGTTTGTGTCCCCCCTAGGCCAATTTCTAACTATTGTGAGTTTCACTAATTGCACTGTGTTAGACCTGACAGCCTTAGAGTGGTCACCTCTAACTTTTTGCCTGCCTCCCTCCACCTTTTGGATACTGCTTTTGCTGGTTTTTAGACTCTGCGCACTTTACCACTGCTAACCAGTGCTAAAGTGCATATGCGCTCTCCCTTTAAACATGGTAACATTGGATCATACCCAATTGGACTACTTAATTTACTTATAAGTCCCTAGTAGAGTGCACTATATGTGCCCAGGGCCTGTAGATTAAATGCTACTAGCAGGCCTGCAGCACTGATTGTGCCACCCACTTAAGTAGCCCCTGAACCTTGTCTCAGGCCTGCCATTGCAAAACCTGTGTGTAAGGAAATGCCTCCTTGGCATGGTTACCTTCCCAGCACCAGTGCTCTTTCCCTAAACTGTACCTTTGTCTCCACAATTGGCACAATCCTGGCACCCAGGTAAGTCCCTTGTAAGTGGTACCCCTGGTACCAAGGGCCCTGATGCCAGGGAAGGTCTGTAAGGGCTGCAGCATGTCTTATGCCACCCTGGGGACCCCTCACTAAGCACATACACACAGCTTGTCAGTTTGTGTGTGCTGGTGGGGAGAAAATGACTAAGTCGACATGGCACTCCCCTCAGAGTGCCATGCCAACCTCACACTGCCTATGGCATAGATAAGTCACCCCTCCAGCAGGCCTTACAGCCCTAAGGCAGGGTGCACTATACCACAGGCAAGGGCATAGGTGCATGAGCACTATGCCCCTACAGTGTCTAAGCAAAACTTTAGACATTGTAAGTGCAGGGTAGCCATAAGAGTATCTGGTCTGGGAGTCTGTCAAACACAAACTCCACAGCACCATAATGGCTACACTGAAAACTAACTGGGAAGTTTGGTATCAAACTTCTCAGCACAATAAATGCACACTGATGCCAGTGTGCAATTTATTGTAAAACTATACCCAGAGGGCATCTTAGAGATGCCCCCTGAAAACATACCCGACTCCAGTGTGGGCTGACTAGTTTTTGCCAGCCTGCCACACACCAGATATGTTGCTGTCCACATGGGGAGAGTGCCTTTGTCACTCTGTGGCCTGGAACAAAGCCTGTACTGGGTGGATGTGCTTCTCACCTCCCCCTACAGGAACTGTAACACCTGGTGGTGAGCCTCAAAGGCTCACCCCCTTTGTTACAGCGCCACAGGGCATCCCAGCTAGTGGAGATGCCCGCCCCTCCGGCCATTGCCCCCATGTTTGGCGGCAAGGCTGGAGGAGATAATGAGAAAAACAAGGAGGAGTCACTCCCCAGTCAGGACAGCCCCTAAGGTGTCCTGAGCTGAGGTGACTCTTACTTTTAGAAATCCTCCATCTTGCAGATGGAGGATTCCCCCAATAGGATTAGGGATGTGCCCCCCTCTCCACAGGGAGGAGGCACAAAGAGGGTGTAGCCACCCTCAGGGCCAGTAGCCATTGGCTACTGCCCTCCCAGACCTAAACACACCCCTAAATTGAGTATTTAGGGGCTCCCAGAACCAAGGAAGAGACATTCCTGCAACCTGAAGATGAAGAAAGACTGCTGACCTGAAGCCCTGCAGAGAAGACGGAGACACCAACTGCTTTGGCCCCAGTCCTACCGGCCTGTCTCCCCACTTCAAGAAAAACTGCAAGAGCGACGCATTCCAACAGGGACCAGCAACCTCTGAAGCCTCAAAGGACGGCCCTGCATGTAAAAGGACCAAGATGCTCCAGAGAACAGCGGCCCTGTTCAACAAACTGCAACTTTGCAACAAAGAAGCAACTTTTAAAGACCACATGTCTCCCGCCGGAAGTGTGAGACTTTCCACTCTGCACCCAACGCCCCCGGCTCGACCTGCGGAAAACCAACACTACAATGAGGACTCCCCGGCGATTGCAAGCCCTTGAGTAGCCAGAGTTGACCCCCCTGAGCCCCCACAGCGACGCCTGCAGAGGAAATCCAGAGGCTTCCCCTGACCGCGACTGCCTGCTTCAAGGAACCCGACGCCTGGAAACCACACTGCACTCGCAGCCCCCAGGACCTGAAGGAACCGAACTCCAGTGCAGGAGCGACCCCCAGGTGACCCTCTGCCTAGCCCAGGTGGTGGCTACCCCGAGAAGCCCCCCCTGTGCCTGCCTGCATCGTTGAAGTGACCCCCGGGTCTCCCCATTAATTCCTATTGAAAACCCGATGCCTGTTTGCACTCTGCACCCGGCCACCTCTGTGCCGCTGAGGGTGTACTTTCTGTGCCTGCTTGGGTCCCCCCCCGGTGCCCTACAAAACCCCCCTGGTCTGCCCTCCGAAGTCGCGGGTACTTACCTGCTGGCAGAGTGGAACCGGGGCACCCCTATTTCCATTGAAGCCTATGTGTTTTGGGCACCCCTTTGACCTCTGCACCTGACCGGCCCTGAGCTGCTGGTGTGGTAACTTTGGCGATGCCTTGAACCCCCAACAGTGGGCTACCTTGGACCCAACTTTGAACCCTGTAAGTGTTTTATTTACCTGTGAACTTAACATTTACTTACCTCCCCCAGGAACTGTTGATTTTTGCACAGTGTCCTCTTTTAAAATAGCTTATTGCCATTTTTGCCAAATCTGTACATGCTATTGTGATTATTCAAAGTTCCTAGAATACCTGAGTGAAATACCTTTCATTTAAAGTATTGTTTGTAAATCTTAAACCTGTGGTTCTTAAAATAAACTAAGAAAATATATTTTTCTATATAAAAACCTATTGGCCTGGAATTGTCTTTGAGTGTGTGTTCCTCATTTATTGCCTGTGTGTATACAACAAATGCTTAACACTACCCTCTGATAAGCCTACTGCTCGATCACACTACCACAAAATAGAGCATTAGAATTATCTCTTTTTGCCACTATCTTACCTCTAAGGGGAACCCTTGGACTCTGTCCACACTATTTCTTACTTTGAAATAGTATATACAGAGCCAACTTCCTACACTGGTCGATTAGCGGTGGGGTACAAGACTTTGCATTTGCTGGACTACTCAGCCAATACCTGATCACACGGCTAAATTCCCAAAATTGTCATTAGAAACTGATTTTTGAAATTTGAACTATATTTCTAAATCTTCAAAAGTTCTGCTAGGACCTTGTGTTAGTCCCTGCTAGCATTTCTTTTAGAATTTAAACGTTTGGATTAAGTTCTAAAGATAGTTTTAGATTCTTAAAAAGTATCCCAACTTTTAGAGAAATAGGGGCATATTTATACTCCATTTGCGCCGAATTAGCGTCGTTTTTTTCGACGCAAATTCGGCGCAAAACTAACGCCATATTTATACTTTGGCGCTAGACGCGTCTAGCGCCAAAGTATGAGTAAAGAGCGTAATTTTTTAGGATGAACGCCTTCCTTGCGTTAATGAGATGCAAGGTAGGCGTTCCCGTCCAAAAAAATGACTGCGACGCAAATGCGTCGTATTTATACTCCCGGGCAAAAATCACGCCCGGGAGTTGGCGGGGCAGAAAACCCCGCATTTGCGCCACTTTTTAACGCCTGGGTCAGGGCAGGCGTTAAGGGACCTGTGGGCTCAAAATGAGCCCACAGCTGCCCTCCCATGCCCCCAGGGACCCCCCCTGTCACCCTTGCCCAACCCAGGAGGACATCCAAGGATGGAGGGACCCACCCCAGGGACATTCAGGTAAGTATAAAAAATTTTTTTTTTAAATATTTTTTTGGGGCATAGGGGGGCCTGATTTGTGCCCCCCTACATGCCTCAATGACCATGCCCAGGGGACATAAGTCCCCTGGGCATGGCCATTGGGCAAGGGGGCATGACTCCTGTCGTTACTAAGACAGGAGTCATGTAAATGGCGTCTGGGCGTCGTTAAAAATGGCGCAAATCGGGTGGAGGCGATTTTTTGCGTCAACCTGACTTGCACCATTTTTAAGACGCCCTAGCGCCATTTTTCCCTACGCCGGCGCTGCCTGGTGTACGTGGTTTTTTTCCACGCACACCAGGCAGCGCCGGTCTGCTTGCGCCGGCTAACGCCATTCAATAAATACGGCGCCCGCATGGTGCTTCAGAATGGCGTTAGCCGGCGCAAAATTTTTTGACGCTAAACTGCGCTAGCGCAGTTTAGCGTCAAAAAGTATAAATACGGGCCATAATGTCTACTGCAGAAGAGATGGTGGTGGAGCTCAACCTCACCCCTTACCTGCATGATGTCAGAGTTAAGGACTCTCTGCAAAATTAAAAAGATAAAAACTGGATAAAACCCTACCTAAGTACAGCTCCAGGAGCTCTTGGCAGAGTTTGCTAGAGTCAACCCCTCTGAAGATACCCTTACAGAGGGAGAAGCTAGTGATGGGGAGGAAAAATTCCCACCTCCACTCCTAGTTAGGGAGAACAGGGTTCCTCCAACCCTGACTTCACAAGTGATAGTCAGAGATGCTGCTTCTCCCACAGGGGAGTCCAGCAACTCTGGAAGCATTGAGGGCAGCCTCAATGAAGATGACCTCCTGTTAGCCAGGATGGCCAAAAGATTGACTTTGGAGAGACAGCTCCTAGCCATAGAAAGGGAAAGACAAGAGATGGGCTTAGCTCCCATCAATGGTGGCAGCAACTTAAATAGGGTCAGAGATACTCCTGACATGCTGAAAATCCCCAAAGGGATTGTAACAAAATATGAAGATGGTGATGACATCACCAAATGGTTCACAGCTTTTGAGAGGACTTGTGCAACCAGAAAAGTAAACAAATCTCACTGGGGTGCTCTCCTTTGGGAAATGTTCACTGGAAAGTGTAGGGATAGACTCCTCACACTCTCTGGAAAAGATGCAGACTCCTATGACCTCATGAAGGCTACCCTGATTGAGGGGTTTGGATTCTCAACTGAGGAGTACAGGATTAGGTTCAGGGGGGCTAAAAAATCCTCGAGCCAGACCTGGGTTAATTTTGTTGACTTCTCAGTCAAAACACTGGATGGTTAGATTAATGGCAGTGGTGTAAATGATTATGGTGGGCTGTACAATCTGTTTATGAAAGAACACATTTTAAGTAATTGTTTCAATGATAAACTGCATCAGCATCTGGTATACCTAGGTCCAACTTCTCCCCAAGAATTGGGAAAGAAGGCAGACCATTGGGCAAGACTAGGGTGCCCAAGACTTCCATAGGGGGTGACCAAAAGAAAGGGGTCACAAAGACTCCCCAGGGGAAGAGTGTTGAGACATCCAAGGTTAAAAGTAAAGAGTCTTCTACAGGGCCTCAAAAACCTGCTCAGGACGGAGTGTCCAAAGCCTCTTCACCATCCAATTTTGGGTACAAGGGTAAAAACTTTGATCCCAAAAAGGCCTGGTGTCGTAGCTGTAATCAGCAGGGACACCAAACTGGAGACAAGGCCTGTCCCAAGAAAGGTTCCACTTCTACTACTACTCCAGTTAGCACTGGAATAGCCAGTCTCCAGGTAGGATCAACAGTGTGCCCAGAGCAAATCAGGGTTCACACTGAAGCTACATTAGTTTCTGAGGGTGGGGTAGACTTAGCCACACTGGCTGCCTGGCCCCCTAATATGCAAAAATACAGGCAGCAACTCTTGATTGATGGGACTAGTGTAGAAGCCCTGAGGGATACAGTTGCCAGTGTCACAATGGTGACAGACAAACTGGTTTCCCCAGGACAATACCTGACTGGACAAACTTATCCAGTCGCCAACGCTGACAATCAGACTAAATTACATCCCATGGCTATGATAACTTTAGAATGGGGAGAGGTCACTGGCCTGAAACAGGTGGTAGTCTCCTCTGCTATCCCAGTAGACTGTTTGCTTGGAAAAGACCTGGAGTCCTCAGCATGGGCTGAGGTAGAACTCAAAACCCATGCAGCCATGCTGGGTATCCCTGAACTGGTGTGTGTCAAGACAAGGGCACAGTGCAAGGCTCAGGGTGAAAAAGAGGTGTTGGAGCCTGGAATAATGGCCCGACCCTCCAAGAGAAAAGGAAAGAAGACTGGGGAACCAGCTTCAACACAGCAAAAGAAAAGGAACCTCTCTTCTCAGGAAGAAGTTCTGCCCTCTGAGGGAACTGAGCCCATGAAGGTGGAACCTTATCAGGTTGAACTCTTAGGCCCAGTTGGACCCACAAGGGAACAGCTGTGTAAGGGGCAAGAAACCTGTCCCTCTCTTGAAGGCCCTAGGCAGAAAGCTGCTGAAGAGACCAAAGGAAAAATCAGTGGAACACACAGGGTCTATTGGGAAGATGGACTCCTTTACACTGAGGCATGAGATCCCAAACCTGGTGCCTCTAGGAGATTGGTAGTGCCTCAGGAGTTTAGAGAGTTCATCCTGACCTTAGCCCATGATATTCCACTTGCTGGGCATTTGGGACAAACCAAGACATGGGAGAGGTTAGTCAACCATTTCTATTGGCCCAACATGTCACAGAAAGTAAAGGAGTTTTGTGCCTCCTGTGCCACCTGTCAAGCCAGTGGTAAGACAGGTGACCATTCAAAGCCCCCCCTCATTCCACTTCCAGTGGTGGGGGTCTCCTTTGAAAGAGTGGGAGTGGACATAGTGGGTCCACTTGAACCTTCCACAGCCTCAGGGAATCAGTATATCCTAGTAGTAGTGGATCATGCTACTGGGTACCCTGAAGCAATCCCCCTTAGGTCCACTACTGCCCCTGCAGTAGCCAAAGCACTCATTGGTATCTTTACCAGAGTGGGATTTCCTAAGGAGGTGGTGTCTGACAGAGGTACCAACTTCATGTCAGCATTCCTGAAACACATGTGGAATGAGTGTGGGGTGACTTACAAATTCACCACACCATACCATCCACAAACCAATGGTCTTGTGGAAAGATTCAACAAGACATTGAAGGGCATGATCATGTGGCTCCCTGAAAAGCTCAAAAGGAGACGGGATGTCCTCCTGCCATGTCTGCTTTTCGCCTACAGAGAGGTGCCTCAGAAGGGAGTAGGGTTCCCCCTTTGAACTTCTGTTTGGCCATCCTGTAAGGGGACCACTAGCTCTTGTTAAAGAAGGCTGGGAGAGACCTCTCCATGAACCTAAGCAAGATATAGTAGACTATGTACTAGGCCTACATTCCAGGGTGGCAGAGTACATGGAAAAGGCAAGTAAAAATCTTGAGGCCAGCCAACAACTCCAGAGGATGTGGTTTGACCAAAAGGCTGCTATGGTTGAGTTTCAGCCAGGGCAGAAAGTCTGGGTTCTGGAGCCTGTGGCTCCCAGGGCACTTCAGGACAGATGGAGTGGCCCTTACCCAGTGCTAGAGAGAAAGAGTCAGGTCACCTACCTGGTAGACCTAGGCACTAGCAGGACCCCCAAAAGGGTGATCCATGTGAACCGCCTCAAACTCTTTCATGACAGGGCAGATGTAAACATGTTAATGGTTACAGATGAGGACCAGGAGGCTGAGAGTGAACCTCTCTCTGATCTCCTCTCCACTGACCCTAAAGATGGCTCAGTAGATGGAATGATCTATTCAGACACCCTCTCTGGCCAACAGCAAGCTGACTGTAGGAAAGTCTTACAACAGTTTGCTGAGCTTTTTTCCCTACTCCCTGGTCAGACACACCTGTGTACCCATGATGTGGACACAGGAGACAGCATGCCTGTCAAAAACAAAATTTTTAGACAGTCTGACCAAGTTAAGGAAATCATCAAAGTGGAAGTCCACAAGATGCTGGAATTGGGAGTCATTGAGCACTCTGACAGCCCCTGGGCTAGCCCAGTGGTCTTAGTCCCCAAACCTCACAACAAGGATGGCAAGAGAGAGATTAGGTTTTGTGTGGACTACAGAGGACTTAATCCTGTCACCAAGACAGATGCCCATCCTATTCCAAGGGCAGATGAATTAATTGATAAATTGGGTGCTGCCAGATACTTGAGTACCTTTGACTTGAGAGCAGGATACTGGCAAATAAAAATGGCACCAGGAGCAAAAGAAAAGACAGCATTCTCCACACCTGATGGGCATTATCAGTTTACTGTAATGCCCTTTGGCTTAAAGAATGCCCCTGCCACCTTCCAAAGGTTGGTGAATCAAGTCCTTGCTGGCTTGGAGTCCTTTAGTGTAGCTTATCTTGATGATATTGCTGTCTTTAGTTCCAGCTGGCAGGATCAACTGGTCCACCTGAAGAAGGTTTTGCAGGCCCTGTAAGCAGCAGGCCTCTCTATCAAGGCATCCAAATGTCAGATAGGGCAGGGTACTGTGGTTTACTTGGGACACCTTGTAGATGGAGGCCAAGTTCAGCTACTCTAACCCAAGATCTAGACTATTCTGGACTGGGTAGCTCCAAAAACCCAGACTCAAGTCAAGGCATTCATTGGCAAGCTTGACTGGGTACTAGGAGAGGTTTGTGAAGGGATATGGATCAGTAGTGACACCCCTCACAGAACTGACCTCCAAGGAAATGCCCAAGAAAGTGAACTGGACCATGGACTGTCAAAAGGCCTTTGACACCCTGATGCAAGCAATGTGTACAGCACCAGTTTTGAAAGCTCCAGATTACTCTAAGCATTTCATTGTGCAGACAGATGCCTCTGGGCATGGGATAGGAGCAGTCCTGTCCCAAACAAATGATGATGGCCTTGACCAGCCTGTTGCTTTTATTAGCAGGAGGTTACTCCCCAGGGAGCAGTGTTGGAATGCCATTGAGAGGGAGGCCTTTACTGTGGTTTGGTTCCTGCAGTTGAGACCATAACTTTTTGGCACTCACTTCATAGTTCAAACTGCCCACAGACCTCTCAGATGGCTAATGCAAATGAAAGGAGAAAACCCTAAACTGTTGAGGTTGTCCATATCCCTACAGGGAATGGACTTTGTAGTGGAACACAGACCTGGGACTGCCCATGCCAATGCTGATGGCCTTTCCAGGTTCTTCCACTTAGAAAATGAAGACTCTCTTCGGAAAGGTTAGTCCCATCCTCTTTCATTTGGTGGGGGGGGGAGGTTGTGTAAGGAACTGCCTCCTTGGCATGGTTACTCCTTGACTTTTTGCCTTTTTCTGATGCCACTTATGATTGAAAGTGTGCTGAGGCCTGCTAACCAGGCCCCTGCACCAATGTTCTTTCCCTAAACTGTACATTTGCTTCCACAATTGGCACAGCCCTGGCACCCAGATGAGTCCCTTGTAACTGGTACCCCTGGTACCAAGGGCCCTGATGCCAGGGAAGGTCTTTAAGGGCTGCAGCTTGTCTTATGCCACCCTGGGGACCCCTCACTCAGCACAGACACACTGCCTCACAGCTTGTGTGTGCTGGTGGGGAGAAAATGACTACGTCAACATGGCACTCCCCTCAGAGTGCCATGCCAACCTCACACTGCCTGTGGCATAGGTAAGACACCCCTCTAGTAGGCCTTATAGCCCTAAGGCAGGGTGCACTATACCACAGGTGAGGGCATATGTGCATGAGCACTATTCCCCTAGAGTGTCTAAGCAAAACCTTAAACATTGTAAGTGCAGGGTAGCCATAAAGAGTATATGGTCTGGGAGTTTGTCAAACACAAACTCCACAGTTCCATAATGGCTACACTGATATCTGGGAAGTTTGGTATTAAACTTCTCAGCACAATAAATGCACATTGATGCCAGTGTGCAATTTATTGTAAAATACACCCAGAGGGCATCTTAGAGATGCCCCCTGAATACCAGTCCGACTCCTAGTGCTAGGCTGACCAGTTTCTGCCAGCCTGCCACAACCAGACGAGTTGCTGGCCACATGGGGAGAGTGCCTTTGTCACTCTGTGGCCAGGAACAAAGCCTGCACTGGGTGGAGGTGCTTCTCACCTCCCCCTGCAGGAGCTGTAACACCTGGCGGTGAGCCTCAAAGGCTCACCCCCTTTGTTACAGCACCCCAGGGCACTCCAGCAAGTGGAGATGCCCCTCCCTCCGGCCACTGCCTTCACATTTGGCAGCAAGGCTGGAGGAGATGATGAGAAAAACAAGGAGGAGTCACCCACCAGTCAGGACAGCCCCTAAGGTGTCCTGAGCTGAGGTGACCCCTGTCTTTAGACAGACCTGCACTCACTGCCCCACCTGCACTCACTGCCCACTCCAGACCCTCCTGCACTCACTGCCCACTCCAGACTCACCTGCACTCACTGCCCACTCCAGACCCACCTGCACTCACTGCCCACTCCAGTCCCACCGGCACTCACTGCCCACTCCAGACCCACCTGCACTCACTGCCCACTCCAGACACACCTGCACTCACTGCCCACTCCAGACCCACCTGCACTCACTGCCCCACCTGCACTCACTGCCCACCCCAGACCCACCGGCACTCACTGCCCCCTCCAGACCCACCGGCACTCACTGCCGCACCTGCACTCACTGCCCACTCCAGACCCACCGGCACTCACTGCCCACTTCAGACCCACCTGCACTCAATGTCCACTCCAGACCCACCTGCACTCACTGCCCACCCCAGACCCACCGGCACTCACTGCCCCCTCCAGACCCACCGGCACTCACTGCCACACCTGCACTCACTGCCCACTCCAGACCCACCGGCACTCACTGCCCACTGCAGACCCACCTACACTCACTGCCCACTCCAGAGCCACCTGCACTCACTGCCCACTCCAGACCCATCCGCACTCACTGCCCTACCTACACTCACTGCCCACTCCAGAACCATCGGCACTCACTGCCCCACCTGCACTCACTGCCCCACCTGCACTCACTGCCCACTCCAGACCCACCGGCACTCACTGCCCCACCTGCACTCACTGCCCACTCCAGACCCACCTGCACTCCCTGCCCACTTCAGGGCCACCTGCACTCACTGCCCAACCCAGCCCCACTGGCACTCACTTCTCACTCCAGACCCACCTACACTCACTGCCCACTCCAGAACCACTGGCACTCACTGCCCCACCTGCACTCACTGCCCCACCTGCACTCACTGCCCACTCCAGACCCACTGGCACTCACTGCCCCATCTACACTCACTGCCCACTCCAGACCCACCTGAACTCAATGTCCACTCCAGACCCACCAGCACTCACTGCCCACTCCAGACTCCCCTGCACTCACTGCCCACTCCAGACCCACCGGCACTCACTGCACACTCCAGACCCACCTGCACTCACTGCCCGCTCCAGACTCACTGCCCACTCCAGACCAACCTGCAATCACTGCCCACTCCAGACGCACCAGCACTCACTGCCCACTCGAGACGCACCGGCACTCACTGCCCCACCTGCACTCACTGCCCACTCCAGACCCACCTGCACTCACTGCCCCACCGGCACTCACTGCCCCCTCCAGACCCACCGGTACTCACTGCCCACTCCAGACCCACCGGCACTCACTGCCCACACCAGACCCACCTGCACTCACTGCCCACTCCAGACACACCTGCACTCACTGCCCACTCCACACTCACCTGCACTCACTGCCCACTCCAGACCCACCTGCACTCACTGCCCCACCTGCACTCACTGCCCACCCCAGACCCACCGGCACTCACTGCCGCACCTGCACTCACTGCCCACTCCAGACCCACCGGCACTCACTGCCCACTCCAGACCCACCTGCACTCAATGTCCACTCCAGACCCACCTGCACTCACTGCCCACCCCAGACCCACCGGCACTCACTGCCCCCTCCAGTCCCACCGGCACTCACTGCCACACCTGCACTCACTGCCCACTCCAGACCCACCGGCACTCACTGCCCACTGCAGACCCACCTGCACTCAATGTCCACTCCAGAACCACCTGCACTCACTGCCCACTCCAGACACACCTACACTCACTGCCCACTCCAGACCCACCGGCACTCACTGCCCCACCTGCACTCACTGCCACCCCAGATCCACCGGCACTCACTGCCCCCTCCAGACCAACCGGCACTCACTGCCCACTCCAGACCCACCGGCACTCACTGCCGCACCTGCACTCACTGCCCACTCCAGACCCACCGGCACTCACTGCCCACTCCAGACCCACCTGCACTCAATGTCCACTCCAGACCCACCTGCACTCACTGCCCACCCCAGACCCACCGGCACTCACTGCCCCCTCCAGTCCCACCGGCACTCACTGCCAAACCTGCACTCACTGCCCACTCCAGACCCACCGGCACTCACTGCCCACTGCAGACCCACCTGCACTCAATGTCCACTCCAGACCCACCTGCACTCACTGCCCACTCCAGACACACCTACACTCACTGCCCACTCCAGACCCATCCGCACTCACTGCCCTACCTACACTCACTGCCCACTCCAGAACCACTGGCACTCACTGCCCCACCTGCACTCACTGCCCCACCTCCACTCACTGCCCACTCCAGACCCACCGGCACTCACTGCCCCACCTGCACTCACTGCCCCACCTGCACTCACTGCCCACTTCAGACCCACCTGCACTCCCTGCCCACTTCAGGGCCACCTGCACTCACTGCTCACTCCAGACCCACCTTCACTCACTGCCCACTCCAGAACCACCGGCACTCACTGCCCCACCTGCACTCACTGCCCCACCTGCACTCACTGCCCACTCCAGACCCACCGGCACTCACTGCCCCATCTACACTCACTGCCCACTCCAGAACCACCGACACTCACTGCCCACTCCAGACCCACCTGAACTCAATGTCCACTCCAGACCCACCAGCACTCACTGCCCACTCCAGACTCCCCTGCACTCACTGCCCACTCCAGACCCACCGGCACTCACTGCCCACTCCAGACCCACCTGCACTCACTGCCCGCTCCAGACTCACTGCCCACTCCAGACCCACCTGCACTCACTGCCCACTCCAGACGCACTGGCACTCACTGCCCCACCTGCACTCACTGCCCACTCCAGACCCACCTGCACTCACTGCCCCACCGGCACTCACTGCCCCCTCCAGACCCACCGGCACTCACTGCCCACTCCAGACCCACCTGCACTCAATGTCCACTCCAGACCCACCTGCACTCACTGCCCACCCCAGACCCACCAGCACTCACTGCCCCCTCCAGACCCACTGGCACTCACTGCCACACCTGCACTCACTGCCCACTCCAGACCCACCGGCACTCACTGCCCACTTCAGACCCACCTGCACTCAATGTCCACTCCAGACCCACCTGCACTCACTGCCCACTCCAGACACACCTACATTCACTGCCCACTCCAGACCCACCTGCACTCACTGCCCACTCCAGACCCATCCGCACTCACTGCCCTACCTACACTCACTGCCCACTCCAGAACCATCGGCACTCACTGCCCACTCCAGACCCACCTGCACTCAATGTCCACTCCAGACCCACCTGCACTCACTGCCCACCCCAGACCCACCAGCACTCACTGCCCCCTCCAGACCCACCGGCACTCACTGCCACACCTGCACTCACTGCCCACTCCAGACCCACCGGCACTCACTGCCCACTTCAGACCCACCTGCACTCAATGTCCACTCCAGACCCACCTGCACTCACTGCCCACTCCAGACACACCTACATTCACTGCCCACTCCAGACCCACCTGCACTCACTGCCCACTCCAGACCCATCCGCACTCACTGCCCTACCTACACTCACTGCCCACTCCAGAACCATCGGCACTCACTGCCCCACCTGCACTCACTGCCCCAACTGCTCTCACTGCCCACTCCAGACCCACCTGCACTCACTGCCCCACCTGCACTCACTGCCCCACCTGCACTCACTGCCCACTCCAGACCCACCTGCACTCCCTGCCCACTTCAGGGCCACCTGCACTCACTGCCCACCCCAGCCCCACCGGCACTCACTGCTCACTCCAGACCCACCTACACTCACTGCCCACTCCAGAACCACCGGCACTCACTGCCCCACCTGCACTCACTGCCCCACCTGCACTCACTGCCCACTCCAGACTCACTGCCCACTCCAGACCCACCTGCACTCACTGCCCACTCCAGACCCACCTGCACTCACTGCCCACTCCAGACTCACCTGCACTCACTGCCCACTCCAGACCCACCTGCATTCACTGCCCCACCTGCATTCACTGCTCACCCCAGACCCACCGGCACTCACTGCCCCCTCCAGACCCACCGGCACTCACTGACCCACCTGCACTCACTGCCCACTCCAGACCCACCGGCATTCACTGCCCACTCCAGACCAACCTGCACTCAATGTCCACTCCAGACCCACCTGCACTCACTGCCCACTCCAGACCCACAGGCACTCAATGTCCACTCCAGACCCACCTGCACTCACTGCCCACTCCAGACCCACCTGCACTCACTGCCCACTCCAGACACACCTACACTCACTGCTCACTCCAGAACCACCGGCACTGTCTGCCCCACCTGCACTCCAGGCTCACTGCCCCCTCCACACCCACCTGCACTCACTGCCCACTCCAGACTCACTGCCCACTCCAGACCCACCTGCACTCACTGCCCACTCCAGACCCACCTGCACACACTGCCCCACCTGCACTCACTGCCCACCCCAGACCCACCGGCACTCACTACCCACTCCAGACACACCTGCACTCACTGCCCACTCCAGACACACCTGCACTCACTGCCCACTCCAGGCTCACCTGCACTCACTGCCCAGTTCAGACCCACCTGCACTCACTGCCCCACCTGCACTCACTGCCCACCCCAGACCCACCGGCACACACTGCCCCCTCCAGACCCACCGGCACTCACTGCCGCACCTGCACTCACTGCCCACTCCAGACCCACCGGCACTCACTGCCAACTCCAGACCCACCTGCATTCAATGTCCACTCCAGACCCACCTGCACTCACTGCCCACCCCAGACCCACCGGCACACACTGCCCCCTCCAGACCCACCGGCACTCACTGCCACACCTGCACTCACTGCCCACTCCAGACCCACCGGCACTCACTGCCCACTGCAGACCCACCTGCACTCAATGTCCACTCCAGACCCACCTGCACTCACTGCCCACTCCAGACACACCGGCACTCACTGCCCACTCCAGTCCCACCGGCACTCACTGCCCACTCCAGACCCACCTGCACTCACTGCCCACTCCAGACCCACCTGCACTCACTGCCCACTCCAGACACACCTGCACTCACTGCCCACTCCAGGCTCACCTGCACTCACTGCCCACTCCAGACCCACCTGCACTCACTGCCCCACCTGCACTCACTGCCCACCCCAGACCCACCGGCACACACTGCCCCCTCCAGACCCACCGGCACTCACTGCCGCACCTGCACTCACTGCCCACTCCAGACCCACCGGCACTCACTGCCCACTCCAGACCCACCTGCACTCAATGTCCACTCCAGACCCACCTGCACTCACTGCCCACCCCAGACCCACCGGCACACACTGCCCCCTCCAGACCCACCGGCACTCACTGCCACACCTGCACTCACTGCCCACTCCAGACCCACCAGCACTCACTGCCCACTGCAGACCCACCTGCACTCAATGTCCACTCCAGACCCACCTGCACTCACTGGCCACTCCAGACACACCTGCACTCACTGCCCACTCCAGACCCACCTGCACTCACTGCCCACTCCAGACCCATCCGCACTCACTGCCCTACCTACACTCACTGCCCACTCCAGAACCATCGACACTCACTGCCCCACCTGCACTCACTGCCCCACCTGCACTCACTGCCCACTCCAGACCCACCGGCACTCACTGCCCCACCTGCACTCACTGCCCACTCCAGACCCACCTGCACTCCCCGCCCACTTCTGGGCCACCTGCACTCACTGCCCACCCCAGCCCCACCGGCACTCACTGCTCACTCCAGACCCACCTACACTCACTGCCCACTCCAGAGCCACCGGCACTCACTGCCCCACCTGCACTCACTGCCCACTCCAGACCCACCGGCACTCACTGCCCCATCTACACTCACTGCCCACTCCAGACCCACCTGAACTCAATGTCCACTCCAGACCCACCAGCACTCACTGCCCACTCCAGACTCCCCTGCACTCTCTGCCCACTCCAGACCCACCGGCACTCACTGCACACTCCAGACCCACCTGCACTCACTGCCCAATCCAGACTCACTGCCCACTCCAGACCCACCTGCACTCACTGCCCACTCCAGACGCACCAGCACTCACTGCCCACTCGAGACTCACCGGCACTCACTGTCCCACCTGCACTCACTGCCCACTCCAGACCCACCTGCACTCACTGCCCCACCGGCACTCACTGCCCCCTCCAGACCCACCGGTACTCACTGCCCACTCCAGACCCACCGGCACTCACTGCCCACACCAGACCCACCTGCACTCACTGCCCCACCTGCACTCACTGCCCACTCCAGAACCACCGGCACTCACTGCCCACTCCAGACCCACCTGAACTCAATGTCCACTCTAGACCCACTGGCACTCACTGCCCACTCCAGACTCCCCTGCACTCACTGCCCACTCCACACCCACCGGCACTCACTGCCCACTCCAGACCCACCTGCACTCACTGCCCGCTCCAGACTCACTGCCCATTCCAGACCCACCGCCACTCACTGCCCCACCTGCACTCACTGCCCCACCTGCACTCACTCCCCACTCCAGACTCACTGCCCACTCCAGACTCACCTGCACTCACTGCCCACTCCAGACCCACCTGCACTCACTGCCCACTCCAGACCCACCAGCACTCATTGCCCACTCCAGACCCACCAGCACTCACTGCCCACTCCAGACCCACCTGCACTCACTGCCCACTCCAGATCCACCTGCACTCACTGCCCACTCCAGACACACCTGCACTCACTGCCCACTCCAGACTCACCTGCACTCACTGCCCACTCCAGACCCACCTGCACTCACTGCCCCACCTGCACTCACTGTCCACCCCAGACCCACCGGCACTCACTGCCCCCTCCAGACCCACCGGCACTCACTGCCGCACCTGCACTCACTGCCCACTCCAGACCCACCGGCACTCACTGCCCACTCCAGACCCACCTGCACTCAATGTCCTCTCCAGACCCACCTGCACTCACTGCCCACCCCAGACCCACCGGCACTCACTGCCCCCTCCAGACCCACCGGCACTCACTGCCACACCTGCACTCACTGCCCACTCCAGACCCACCGGCACTCACTGCCCACTGCAGACCCACCTGCAGTCAATGTCCACTCTAGACCCACCTGCACTCACTGCCCACTCCAGACACACCTACACTTACTGCCCACTCCAGACCCACCTGCACTCACTGCCCACTCCAGACCTATCCGCACTCACTGCCCCACCTACACTCACTGCCCACTCCAGAACCACCGGCACTCACTGCCCCACCTGCACTCACTGCCCCACCTGCACTCACTGCCCACTCCAGACCCACCGGCACTCACTGCCCCACCTACACTCACTGCCCACTCCAGAACCACCGGCACTCACTGCCCACCTGCACTCACTGCCCCACATGCACTCACTGCCCACTCCAGACCCACCTGCACTCCCTGCCCACTTCAGGGCCACCTGCACTTACTGCCCACCCCAGCCCCACCGGCACTCACTGCTCACTCCAGACCCACCTACACTCACTGCCCACTCCGGAACCACCTGCATTCACTACCCCACCTGAACTCACTGCCCCACCTGCACTCACTGTCCACTCCAGACCCACCGGCACTCACTGCCCCATCTACACTCACTGCCCACTCCAGAACCACTGACACTCACTGCCCACTCCAGACTCCCCTGCACTCACTGCCCACTCCAGACCCACCGGCACTCACTGCCCACTCCAGACCCACCTGCACTCACTGCCCGCTCCAGACACACGGCCCACTCCAGACCCACCTGCACTCACTGCCCACTCCAGTCGCACCTGCACTCACTGCCCACTCCAGACGCACTGGCACTCACTGCCCCACCTGCACTCACTGCCCACTCAAGACCCACTTGCACTCACTGCCCCTCCGGCAATCACTGCCCTCTCCAGACCCACTGGTACTCACTGCCCACTCCAGACCCACCTGCACTCACTGCCCCACCTGCACTCACTGCCCACTCCAGAACCACCGGCACTCACTGCCCACTCCAGACCCACCTGAACTCAATGTCCACTCCAGACCCACTGGCACTCACTGCCCACTCCAGACTCCCCTGCACTCACTGCCCACTCCAGACCCACCGGCACTCACTGCCCACTCCCGACCCACCTGCACTCACTGCCCCCTCCAAACTCACTGCCCACTCCAGACCCACCGGCACTCACTGCCCCACCTGCACTCACTGCCCCCTCCAGACCCACCAGCACTCACTGCCCACTCCAGACCCACCTGCACTCACTGCCCCACTGGCACTCACTGCCCACTCCAGACCCACCGGCACTCACTGCCCCCTCCAGACCCACTGGCACTCAGTGCCCCAGCTGCAGTCACTGCCCAGGCCAGACCCACCGGCACTCACTGCCCCACCTACACTCACTGCCCACTCCCGAACCACTGGCACTCACTGCCCCACCTGCACTCACTGCCCCACCTGCACTCACTGCCCACTCCAGACCCACCTGCACTCCCTGCCCACTTCAGGGCCACCTGCACTCACTGCCCACCCCAGCCCCACTGGCACTCACTGCTCACTCCAGACCCACCTACACTCACTGCCCACTCCAGAACCACCTGCACTCACTGCCCCACCTGCACTCACTGCCCACTCCAGACCCACCGGCACTCACTGCCCCATCTACACTCACTGCCCACACCAGAACCACCGACATTCACTGCCCACTCCAGACCCACCTGAACTCAATGTCCACTCCAGACCCACCAGCACTCACTGCCCACTCCAGACTCCCCTGCACTCACTGCCCACTCCAGACCCACGAGCACTCACTGCCCACTCCAGACCCACCTGCACTCACTGCCCGCTCCAGACTCACTGTCCACTCCAGACCCACCTGCACTTACTGCCCCACCTGCACTCACTGCCCACTCCAGACTCACCTGCACTCACTGCCCACTCCAGGCCCATGTGCACTCACTGCCCACTCCAGACCCACAGGCACTCACTGCCCACTCCAGACTCACCTGAACTCACTGCCCACTCCAGACCCACCGGCACTCACTGCCTACTCAAGACTCACTGGCACTCACTGCCTACTGAAGACTCACCGGCACTCACTGCCCACTCCAGACTCACCGGCACTCACTGCCCACTCCAGACCCACCGGCACTCACTGCCCACTCCAGACCCACCGGCACTCACAGCCCACTCCAGACCCACTGGCACTCACTGCTCACTCCAGACCCACCTGCACTCACTGCCCACTCCAGACCCACCTCCACTCACTGCCCACTCCAGACCCACCTGCACTCACTGTCCACTCCAGACTCACCTGCACTCACTGCCCCACCTGCACTCACTGCCCACTGCAGACTCACTGGCACTCACTGCCGCACCTGCAGTCACTGCCCACTCCAGACCCACCTGCACTCCCTGCCCCACCTGCACTCACTGTCCACTCCAGAACCACCTGAACTCACTGCCCACTCCAGACCCACCTGAACTCACTGCCCACTCCAGACCCACTTGCACTCACAGCCTACCCCAGACCCATCTGCAATCACTGCCCACTCCAGACCCACCGGCACCGACCGCCCCACCTGCACTCACTGCCCACTCCAGACTCACCTGCACTCACTGCCCCACCTGCACTCACTGCCCACTCCAGACCCACCTGCACTCACTGCCCACTCCAGACCCACCTGCACTCACTGCCCACTCCAGACCCACCTGCACTCACTGCCCACTCCAGTCCCACCTGCACTCACTGCCCACTCCAGACCCAACGGCATTCACTGCCCACTCCAGACCCACCTGCACTCACTGCCCACTCCAAACTCACCTGCACTCACTGCCCACTCCAGACCCACCTGCACTCACTGCCCCACCTGCATTCACTGCCCACCCCAGACCCACCGGCACTCACTGCCCCCTCCAGACCCACCGGTACTCACTGCCCCACCTGCACTCACTGCCCACTCCAGACCCACCGGCACTCACTGCCCCACCTGCACTCACTGCCCACTCCAGACCCACCTGCACTCCCCGCCCACTTCTGGGCCACCTGCACTCACTGCCCACCCCAGCCCCACCGGCACTCACTGCTCACTCCAGACCCACCTACACTCACTGCCCACTCCAGAACCACCGGCACTCACTGCCCCACCTGCACTCACTGCCCCACCTGCACTCACTGCCCACTCCAGACTCACTGCCCACTCCAGACCCACCTGCACTCACTGCCCACTCCAGACCCACCTGCACTCACTGCCCACTCCAGACTCACCTGCACTCACTGCCCACTCCAGACCCACCTGCATTCACTGCCCCACCTGCATTCACTGCTCACCCCAGACCCACCGGCACTCACTGCCCCCTCCAGACCCACCGGCACTCACTGACCCACCTGCACTCACTGCCCACTCCAGACCCACCGGCATTCACTGCCCACTCCAGACCAACCTGCACTCAATGTCCACTCCAGACCCACCTGCACTCACTGCCCACTCCAGACCCACAGGCACTCAATGTCCACTCCAGACCCACCTGCACTCACTGCCCACTCCAGACCCACCTGCACTCACTGCCCACTCCAGACACACCTACACTCACTGCCCACTCCAGAACCACCGGCACTGTCTGCCCCACCTGCACTCCAGGCTCACTGCCCCCTCCACACCCACCTGCACTCACTGCCCACTCCAGACTCACTGCCCACTCCAGACCCACCTGCACTCACTGCCCACTCCAGACCCACCTGCACACACTGCCCCACCTGCACTCACTGCCCACCCCAGACCCACCGGCACTCACTACCCACTCCAGACACACCTGCACTCACTGCCCACTCCAGACACACCTGCACTCACTGCCCACTCCAGGCTCACCTGCACTCACTGCCCAGTTCAGACCCACCTGCACTCACTGCCCCACCTGCACTCACTGCCCACCCCAGACCCACCGGCACACACTGCCCCCTCCAGACCCACCGGCACTCACTGCCGCACCTGCACTCACTGCCCACTCCAGACCCACCGGCACTCACTGCCCACTCCAGACCCACCTGCACTCAATGTCCACTCCAGACCCACCTGCACTCACTGCCCACCCCAGACCCACCGGCACACACTGCCCCCTCCAGACCCACCGGCACTCACTGCCACACCTGCACTCACTGCCCACTCCAGACCCACCGGCACTCACTGCCCACTGCAGACCCACCTGCACTCAATGTCCACTCCAGACCCACCTGCACTCACTGCCCACTCCAGACACACCGGCACTCACTGCCCACTCCAGTCCCACCGGCACTCACTGCCCACTCCAGACCCACCTGCACTCACTGCCCACTCCAGACCCACCTGCACTCACTGCCCACTCCAGACACACCTGCACTCACTGCCCACTCCAGGCTCACCTGCACTCACTGCCCACTCCAGACCCACCTGCACTCACTGCCCCACCTGCACTCACTGCCCACCCCAGACCCACCGGCACACACTGCCCCCTCCAGACCCACCGGCACTCACTGCCGCACCTGCACTCACTGCCCACTCCACACCCACCGGCACTCACTGCCCACTCCAGACCCACCTGCACTCAATGTCCACTCCAGACCCACCTGCACTCACTGCCCACCCCAGACCCACCGGCACACACTGCCCCCTCCAGACCCACCGGCACTCACTGCCACACCTGCACTCACTGCCCACTCCAGACCCACCGGCACTCACTGCCCACTGCAGACCCACCTGCACTCAATGTCCACTCCAGACCCACCTGCACTCACTGGCCACTCCAGACACACCTGCACTCACTGCCCACTCCAGACCCACCTGCACTCACTGCCCACTCCAGACCCATCCGCACTCACTGCCCTACCTACACTCACTGCCCACTCCAGAACCATCGACACTCACTGCCCCACCTGCACTCACTGCCCCACCTGCACTCACTGCCCACTCCAGACCCACCGGCACTCACTGCCCCACCTGCACTCACTGCCCACTCCAGACCCACCTGCACTCCCCGCCCACTTCTGGGCCACCTGCACTCACTGCCCACCCCAGCCCCACCGGCACTCACTGCTCACTCCAGACCCACCTACACTCACTGCCCACTCCAGAACCACCGGCACTCACTGCCCCACCTGCACTCACTGCCCACTCCAGACCCACCGGCACTCACTGCCCCATCTACACTCACTGCCCACTCCAGACCCACCTGAACTCAATGTCCACTCCAGACCCACCAGCACTCACTGCCCACTCCAGACCCACCTGCACTCACTGCCCAATCCAGACCCACCTGCACTCACTGCCCAATCCAGACTCACTGCCCACTCCAGACCCACCTGCACTCACTGCCCACTCCAGACGCACCAGCACTCACTGCCCACTCGAGACTCACCGGCACTCACTGTCCCACCTGCACTCACTGCCCACTCCAGACCCACCTGCACTCACTGCCCCACCGGCACTCACTGCCCCCTCCAGACCCACCGGTACTCACTGCCCACTCCAGACCCACCGGCACTCACTGCCCACACCAGACCCACCTGCACTCACTGCCCCACCTGCACTCACTGCCCACTCCAGAACCACCGGCACTCACTGCCCACTCCAGACCCACCTGAACTCAATGTCCACTCTAGACCCACTGGCACTCACTGCCCACTCCAGACTCCCCTGCACTCACTGCCCACTCCACACCCACCGGCACTCACTGCCCACTCCAGACCCACCTGCACTCACTGCCCGCTCCAGACTCACTGCCCATTCCAGACCCACCGGCACTCACTGCCCCACCTGCACTCACTGCCCCACCTGCACTCACTCCCCACTCCAGACTCACTGCCCACTCCAGACTCACCTGCACTCACTGCCCACTCCAGACCCACCTGCACTCACTGCCCACTCCAGACCCACCAGCACTCATTGCCCACTCCAGACCCACCGGCACTCACTGCCCACTCCAGACCCACCTGCACTCACTGCCCACTCCAGATCCACCTGCACTCACTGCCCACTCCAGACACACCTGCACTCACTGCCCACTCCAGACTCACCTGCACTCACTGCCCACTCCAGACCCACCTGCACTCACTGCCCCACCTGCACTCACTGTCCACCCCAGACCCACCGGCACTCACTGCCCCCTCCAGACCCACCGGCACTCACTGCCGCACCTGCACTCACTGCCCACTCCAGACCCACCGGCACTCACTGCCCACTCCAGACCCACCTGCACTCAATGTCCTCTCCAGACCCACCTGCACTCACTGCCCACCCCAGACCCACCGGCACTCACTGCCCCCTCCAGACCCACCGGCACTCACTGCCACACCTGCACTCACTGCCCACTCCAGACCCACCGGCACTCACTGCCCACTGCAGACCCACCTGCAGTCAATGTCCACTCTAGACCCACCTGCACTCACTGCCCACTCCAGACACACCTACACTTACTGCCCACTCCAGACCCACCTGCACTCACTGCCCACTCCAGACCTATCCGCACTCACTGCCCCACCTGCACTCACTGCCCACTCCAGACCCACCTGCACTCACTGCCCACTCCAGACTCACCTGCACTCACTGCCCACTCCAGACCCACCTGCATTCACTGCCCCACCTGCATTCACTGCTCACCCCAGACCCACCGGCACTCACTGCCCCCTCCAGACCCACCGGCACTCACTGACCCACCTGCACTCACTGCCCACTCCAGACCCACCGGCATTCACTGCCCACTCCAGACCAACCTGCACTCAATGTCCACTCCAGACCCACCTGCACTCACTGCCCACTCCAGACCCACAGGCACTCAATGTCCACTCCAGACCCACCTGCACTCACTGCCCACTCCAGACCCACCTGCACTCACTGCCCACTCCAGACACACCTACACTCACTGCCCACTCCAGAACCACCGGCACTGTCTGCCCCACCTGCACTCCAGGCTCACTGCCCCCTCCACACCCACCTGCACTCACTGCCCACTCCAGACTCACTGCCCACTCCAGACCCACCTGCACTCACTGCCCACTCCAGACCCACCTGCACACACTGCCCCACCTGCACTCACTGCCCACCCCAGACCCACCGGCACTCACTACCCACTCCAGACACACCTGCACTCACTGCCCACTCCAGACACACCTGCACTCACTGCCCACTCCAGGCTCACCTGCACTCACTGCCCAGTTCAGACCCACCTGCACTCACTGCCCCACCTGCACTCACTGCCCACCCCAGACCCACCGGCACACACTGCCCCCTCCAGACCCACCGGCACTCACTGCCGCACCTGCACTCACTGCCCACTCCAGACCCACCGGCACTCACTGCCCACTCCAGACCCACCTGCACTCAATGTCCACTCCAGACCCACCTGCACTCACTGCCCACCCCAGACCCACCGGCACACACTGCCCCCTCCAGACCCACCGGCACTCACTGCCACACCTGCACTCACTGCCCACTCCAGACCCACCGGCACTCACTGCCCACTGCAGACCCACCTGCACTCAATGTCCACTCCAGACCCACCTGCACTCACTGCCCACTCCAGACACACCGGCACTCACTGCCCACTCCAGTCCCACCGGCACTCACTGCCCACTCCAGACCCACCTGCACTCACTGCCCACTCCAGACCCACCTGCACTCACTGCCCACTCCAGACACACCTGCACTCACTGCCCACTCCAGGCTCACCTGCACTCACTGCCCACTCCAGACCCACCTGCACTCACTGCCCCACCTGCACTCACTGCCCACCCCAGACCCACCGGCACACACTGCCCCCTCCAGACCCACCGGCACTCACTGCCGCACCTGCACTCACTGCCCACTCCAGACCCACCGGCACTCACTGCCCACTCCAGACCCACCTGCACTCAATGTCCACTCCAGACCCACCTGCACTCACTGCCCACCCCAGACCCACCGGCACACACTGCCCCCTCCAGACCCACCGGCACTCACTGCCACACCTGCACTCACTGCCCACTCCAGACCCACCGGCACTCACTGCCCACTGCAGACCCACCTGCACTCAATGTCCACTCCAGACCCACCTGCACTCACTGGCCACTCCAGACACACCTGCACTCACTGCCCACTCCAGACCCACCTGCACTCACTGCCCACTCCAGACCCATCCGCACTCACTGCCCTACCTACACTCACTGCCCACTCCAGAACCATCGACACTCACTGCCCCACCTGCACTCACTGACCCACCTGCACTCACTGCCCACTCCAGACCCACCGGCACTCACTGCCCCACCTGCACTCACTGCCCACTCCAGACCCACCTGCACTCCCCGCCCACTTCTGGGCCACCTGCACTCACTGCCCACCCCAGCCCCACCGGCACTCACTGCTCACTCCAGACCCACCTACACTCACTGCCCACTCCAGAACCACCGGCACTCACTGCCCCACCTGCACTCACTGCCCACTCCAGACCCACCGGCACTCACTGCCCCATCTACACTCACTGCCCACTCCAGACCCACCTGAACTCAATGTCCACTCCAGACCCACCAGCACTTACTGCCCACTCCAGACTCCCCTGCACTCTCTGCCCACTCCAGACCCACCGGCACTCACTGCACACTCCAGACCCACCTGCACTCACTGCCCAATCCAGACTCCCTGCCCACTCCAGACCCACCTGCACTCACTGCCCACTCCAGACGCACCAGCACTCACTGCCCACTCGAGACTCACCGGCACTCACTGTCCCACCTGCACTCACTGCCCACTCCAGACCCACCTGCACTCACTGCCCCACCGGCACTCACTGCCCCCTCCAGACCCACCGGTACTCACTGCCCACTCCAGACCCACCGGCACTCACTGCCCACACCAGACCCACCTGCACTCACTGCCCCACCTGCACTCACTGCCCACTCCAGAACCACCGGCACTCACTGCCCACTCCAGACCCACCTGAACTCAATGTCCACTCTAGACCCACTGGCACTCACTGCCCACTCCAGACTCCCCTGCACTCACTGCCCACTCCACACCCACCGGCACTCACTGCCCACTCCACACCCACCTGCACTCACTGCCCGCTCCAGACTCACTGCCCATTCCAGACCCACCGGCACTCACTGCCCCACCTGCACTCACTGCCCCACCTGCACTCACTCCCCACTCCAGACTCACTGCCCACTCCAGACTCACCTGCACTCACTGCCCACTCCAGACCCACCTGCACTCACTGCCCACTCCAGACCCACCAGCACTCATTGCCCACTCCAGACCCACCGGCACTCACTGCCCACTCCAGACCCACCTGCACTCACTGCCCACTCCAGATCCACCTGCACTCACTGCCCACTCCAGACACACCTGCACTCACTGCCCACTCCAGACTCACCTGCACTCACTGCCCACTCCAGACCCACCTGCACTCACTGCCCCACCTGCACTCACTGTCCACCCCAGACCCACCGGCACTCACTGCCCCCTCCAGACCCACCGGCACTCACTGCCGCACCTGCACTCACTGCCCACTCCAGACTCACTGCCCACTCCAGACCCACCTGCACTCACTGCCCACTCCAGACCCACCTGCACACACTGCCCCACCTGCACTCACTGCCCACCCCAGACCCACCGGCACTCACTGCCCACTCCAGACACACCTGCACTCACTGCCCACTCCAGACACACCTGCACTCACTGCCCACTCCAGGCTCACCTGCACTCACTGCCCAGTTCAGACCCACCTGCACTCACTGCCCCACCTGCACTCACTGCCCACCCCAGACCCACCGGCACACACTGCCCCCTCCAGACCCACCGGCACTCACTGCCGCACCTGCACTCACTGCCCACTCCAGACCCACCGGCACTCACTGCCCACTCCAGACCCACCTGCACTCAATGTCCACTCCAGACCCACCTGCACTCACTGCCCACCCCAGACCCACCGGCACACACTGCCCCCTCCAGACCCACCGGCACTCACTGCCACACCTGCACTCACTGCCCACTCCAGACCCACCGGCACTCACTGCCCACTGCAGACCCACCTGCACTCAATGTCCACTCCAGACCCACCTGCACTCACTGCCCACTCCAGACACACCGGCACTCACTGCCCACTCCAGTCCCACCGGCACTCACTGCCCACTCCAGACCCACCTGCACTCACTGCCCACTCCAGACCCACCTGCACTCACTGCCCACTCCAGACACACCTGCACTCACTGCCCACTCCAGGCTCACCTGCACTCACTGCCCACTCCAGACCCACCTGCACTCACTGCCCCACCTGCACTCACTGCCCACCCCAGACCCACCGGCACACACTGCCCCCTCCAGACCCACCGGCACTCACTGCCGCACCTGCACTCACTGCCCACTCCAGACCCACCGGCACTCACTGCCCACTCCAGACCCACCTGCACTCAATGTCCACTCCAGACCCACCTGCACTCACTGCCCACCCCAGACCCACCGGCACACACTGCCCCCTCCAGACCCACCGGCACTCACTGCCACACCTGCACTCACTGCCCACTCCAGACCCACCGGCACTCACTGCCCACTGCAGACCCACCTGCACTCAATGTCCACTCCAGACCCACCTGCACTCACTGGCCACTCCAGACACACCTGCACTCACTGCCACTCCAGACCCACCTGCACTCACTGCCCACTCCAGACCCATCCGCACTCACTGCCCTACCTACACTCACTGCCCACTCCAGAACCATCGACACTCACTGCCCCACCTGCACTCACTGACCCACCTGCACTCACTGCCCACTCCAGACCCACCGGCACTCACTGCCCCACCTGCACTCACTGCCCACTCCAGACCCACCTGCACTCCCCGCCCACTTCTGGGCCACCTGCACTCACTGCCCACCCCAGCCCCACCGGCACTCACTGCTCACTCCAGACCCACCTACACTCACTGCCCACTCCAGAACCACCGGCACTCACTGCCCCACCTGCACTCACTGCCCACTCCAGACCCACCGGCACTCACTGCCCCATCTACACTCACTGCCCACTCCAGACCCACCTGAACTCAATGTCCACTCCAGACCCACCAGCACTTACTGCCCACTCCAGACTCCCCTGCACTCTCTGCCCACTCCAGACCCACCGGCACTCACTGCACACTCCAGACCCACCTGCACTCACTGCCCAATCCAGACTCCCTGCCCACTCCAGACCCACCTGCACTCACTGCCCACTCCAGACGCACCAGCACTCACTGCCCACTCGAGACTCACCGGCACTCACTGTCCCACCTGCACTCACTGCCCACTCCAGACCCACCTGCACTCACTGCCCCACCGGCACTCACTGCCCCCTCCAGACCCACCGGTACTCACTGCCCACTCCAGACCCACCGGCACTCACTGCCCACACCAGACCCACCTGCACTCACTGCCCCACCTGCACTCACTGCCCACTCCAGAACCACCGGCACTCACTGCCCACTCCAGACCCACCTGAACTCAATGTCCACTCTAGACCCACTGGCACTCACTGCCCACTCCAGACTCCCCTGCACTCACTGCCCACTCCACACCCACCGGCACTCACTGCCCACTCCACACCCACCTGCACTCACTGCCCGCTCCAGACTCACTGCCCATTCCAGACCCACCGGCACTCACTGCCCCACCTGCACTCACTGCCCCACCTGCACTCACTCCCCACTCCAGACTCACTGCCCACTCCAGACTCACCTGCACTCACTGCCCACTCCAGACCCACCTGCACTCACTGCCCACTCCAGACCCACCAGCACTCATTGCCCACTCCAGACCCACCGGCACTCACTGCCCACTCCAGACCCACCTGCACTCACTGCCCACTCCAGATCCACCTGCACTCACTGCCCACTCCAGACACACCTGCACTCACTGCCCACTCCAGACTCACCTGCACTCACTGCCCACTCCAGACCCACCTGCACTCACTGCCCCACCTGCACTCACTGTCCACCCCAGACCCACCGGCACTCACTGCCCCCTCCAGACCCACCGGCACTCACTGCCGCACCTGCACTCACTGCCCACTCCAGACCCACCGGCACTCACTGCCCACTCCAGACCCACCTGCACTCAATGTCCTCTCCAGACCCACCTGCACTCACTGCCCACCCCAGACCCACCGGCACTCACTGCCCCCTCCAGACCCACCGGCACTCACTGCCACACCTGCACTCACTGCCCACTCCAGACCCACCGGCACTCACTGCCCACTGCAGACCCACCTGCAGTCAATGTCCACTCTAGACCCACCTGCACTCACTGCCCACTCCAGACACACCTACACTTACTGCCCACTCCAGACCCACCTGCACTCACTGCCCACTCCAGACCTATCCGCACTCACTGCCCCACCTACACTGACTGCCCACTCCAGAACCACCGGCACTCACTGCCCCACCTGCACTCACTGCCCCACCTGCACTCACTGCCCACTCCAGACCCACCGGCACTCACTGCCCCACCTACACTCACTGCCCACTCCAGAACCACCGGCACTCACTGCCCACCTGCACTCACTGCCCCACATGCACTCACTGCCCACTCCAGACCCACCTGCACTCCCTGCCCACTTCAGGGCCACCTGCACTTACTGCCCACCCCAGCCCCACCGGCACTCACTGCTCACTCCAGACCCACCTACACTCACTGCCCACTCCGGAACCACCTGCATTCACTACCCCACCTGAACTCACTGCCCCACCTGCACTCACTGTCCACTCCAGACCCACCGGCACTCACTGCCCCATCTACACTCACTGCCCACTCCAGAACCACTGACACTCACTGCCCACTCCAGACTCCCCTGCACTCACTGCCCACTCCAGACCCACCGGCACTCACTGCCCACTCCAGACCCACCTGCACTCACTGCCCGCTCCAGACACACGGCCCACTCCAGACCCACCTGCACTCACTGCCCACTCCAGTCGCACCGGCACTCACTGCCCACTCCAGACGCACTGGCACTCACTGCCCCACCTGCACTCACTGCCCACTCAAGACCCACTTGCACTCACTGCCCCACCGGCAATCACTGCCCTCTCCAGACCCACTGGTACTCACTGCCCACTCCAGACCCACCTGCACTCACTGCCCCACCTGCACTCACTGCCCACTCCAGAACCACCGGCACTCACTGCCCACTCCAGACCCACCTGAACTCAATGTCCACTCCAGACCCACTGGCACTCACTGCCCACTCCAGACTCCCCTGCACTCACTGCCCACTCCAGACCCACCGGCACTCACTGCCCACTCCAGACCCACCTGCACTCACTGCCCGCTCCAAACTCACTGCCCACTCCAGACCCACCGGCACTCACTGCCCCACCTGCACTCACTGCCCCCTCCAGACCCACCGGCACTCACTGCCCACTCCAGACCCACCTGCACTCACTGCCCCACTGGCACTCACTGCCCACTCCAGACCCACCGGCACTCACTGCCCCCTCCAGACCCACTGGCACTCCGTGCCCCAGCTGCAGTCACTGCCCAGTCCAGACCCACCGGCACTCACTGCCCCACCTACACTCACTGCCCACTCCCGAACCACCGGCACTCACTGCCCCACCTGCACTCACTGCCCCACCTGCACTCACTGCCACTCCAGACCCACCTGCACTCCCTGCCCACTTCAGGGCCACCTGCACTCACTGCCCACCCCAGCCCCACCGGCACTCACTGCTCACTCCAGACCCACCTACACTCACTGCCCACTCCAGAACCACCTGCACTCACTGCCCCACCTGCACTCACTGCCCACTCCAGACCCACCGGCACTCACTGCCCCATCTACACTCACTGCCCACTCCAGAACCACCGACATTCACTGCCCACTCCAGACCCACCTGAACTCAATGTCCACTCCAGACCCACCAGCACTCACTGCCCACTCCAGACTCTCCTGCACTCACTGCCCACTCCAGACCCACCAGCACTCACTGCCCACTCCAGACCCACCTGCACTCACTGCCCGCTCCAGACTCACTGTCCACTCCAGACCCACCTGCACTTACTGCCCCACCTGCACTCACTGCCCACTCCAGACTCACCTGCACTCACTGCCCACTCCAGGCCCATGTGCACTCACTGCCCACTCCAGACCCACAGGCACTCACTGCCCACTCCAGACTCACCTGAACTCACTGCCCTCTCCAGACCCACCGGCACTCACTGCCTACTCAAGACTCACTGGCACTCACTGCCTACTGAAGACTCACCGGCACTCACTGCCCACTCCAGACTCACCGGCACTCACTGCCCACTCCAGACCCACCGGCACTCACTGCCCACTCCAGACCCACCGGCACTCACAGCCCACTCCAGACCCACTGGCACTCACTGCTCACTCCAGACCCACCTGCACTCACTGCCCACTCCAGACCCACCTCCACTCACTGCCCACTCCAGACCCACCTGCACTCACTGTCCACTCCAGACTCACCTGCACTCACTGCCCCACCTGCACTCACTGCCCACTGCAGACTCACTGGCACTCACTGCCGCACATGCAGTCACTGCCCACTCCAGACCCACCTGCACTCCCTGCCCCACCTGCACTCACTGTCCACTCCAGAACCACCTGAACTCACTGCCCACTCCAGACCCACCTGAACTCACTGCCCACTCCAGACCCACTTGCACTCACAGCCTACCCCAGACCCATCTGCAATCACTGCCCACTCCAGACCCACCGGCACCGACCGCCCCACCTGCACTCACTGCCCACTCCAGACTCACCTGCACTCACTGCCCCACCTGCACTCACTGCCCACTCCAGACCCACCTGCACTCACTGCCCACTCCAGACCCACCTGCACTCACTGCCCACTCCAGACCCACCTGCACTCACTGCCCACTCCAGTCCCACCTGCACTCACTGCCCACTCCAGACCCAACGGCATTCACTGCCCACTCCAGACCCACCTGCACTCACTGCCCACTCCAAACTCACCTGCACTCACTGCCCACTCCAGACCCACCTGCACTCACTGCCCCACCTGCATTCACTGCCCACCCCAGACCCACCGGCACTCACTGCCCCCTCCAGACCCACCGGTACTCACTGCCCCACCTGCACTCACTGCCAACTCCAGACCCACCGGCACTCACTGCCCACTCCAGACCAACCTGCACTCAATGTCCACTCCAGACCCACCTGCACTCACTGCCCCACCTGCACTCACTGCCCACTCCAGAACCACCGGCACTCACTGCCCACTCCAGACCCACCTGAACTCAATGTCCACTCCAGACCCACTGGCACTCACTGCCCACTCCAGACTCCCCTGCACTCACTGCCCACTCCAGTCCCACCGGCACTCACTGCCCACTCCAGACCCACCTGCACTCACTGCCCCACCTGCACTCACTGCCCACTCCAGAACCACCGGCACTCACTGCCCACTCCAGACCCACCTGAACTCAATGTCCACTCCAGACCGACTGGCACTCACTGCCCACTCCAGACTCCCCTGCACTCACTGCCCACTCCAGACCCACCGGCACTCACTGCCCACTCCAGACCCACCTGCACTCACTGCCCGCTCCAGACTCACTGCCCACTCCAGACCCACCGGCACTCACTGCCCCACCTGCACTCACTGCCCGCTCCAGACCCACCGGCACTCACTGCCCACTCCAGACCCACCTGCACTCACTGCCCCACTGGCACTCACTGCCCACTCCAGACCCACCGGCACTCACTGCCCCCTCCAGACCCACTGGCACTCAGTGCCCCTGCTGCAGTCACTGCCCAGTCCAGACCCACCGGCACTCACTGCCCCACCTACACTCACTGCCCACTCCCGAACCACCGGCACTCACTGCCCCACCTTCACTCACTGCCCCACCTGCACTCACTGCCCACTCCAGACCCACCTGCACTCCCTGCCCACTTCAGGGCCACCTGCACTCACTGCCCACCCCAGCCCCACCGGCACTCACTGCTCACTCCAGACCCACCTACACTCACTGCCCACTCCAGAACCACCTGCACTCACTGCCCCACCTGCACTCACTGCCCACTCCAGACCCACCGGCACTCACTGCCCCATCTACACTCACTGCCCACTCCAGAACCACCGACATTCACTGCCCACTCCAGACCCACCTGAACTCAATGTCCACTCCAGACCCACCAGCACTCACTGCCCACTCCAGACTCCCCTGCACTCACTGCCCACTCCAGACCCACCAGCACTCACTGCCCACTCCAGACCCACCTGCACTCACTGCCCGCTCCAGACTCACTGTCCACTCCAGACCCACCTGCACTCACTGCTCCACCTGCACTCACTGCCCACTCCAGACTCACCTGCACTCACTGCCCACTCCAGGCCCATGTGCACTCACTGCCCACTCCAGACCCACAGGCACTCACTGCCCACTCCAGACTCACCTGAACTCACTGCCCACTCCATACCCACCGGCACTCACTGCCTACTCAAGAGTCACTGGCACTCACTGCCTACTGAAGACTCACCGGCACTCACTGCCCACTCCAGACTCACCAGCACTCACTGCCCACTCCAGACCCACTGGCACTCACTGCCCACTCCAGACCAACCTGCACTCAATGTCCACTCCAGACCCACCTGCACTCACTGCCCACTCCAGACCCACAGGCACTCAATGTCCACTCCAGACCCACCTGCACTCACTGCCCACTCCAGACCCACCTGCACTCACTGCCCACTCCAGACCCACCAGCACTCACTGCCCACTCCAGACCCACCTGCACTCACTGCCCAGTCCAGACTCACCTGCACTCACTGCCCACTCCAGACCCACCTGCACTCACTGCCCACTCCAGACCCACCGGCACTCACTGCCCACTCCAGACCCACCAGCACTCACTGCCCACTCCAGACCCACCTGAACTCACTGCCCACTCCAGACACACCTGCACTCACTGCCCACTCCAGGCTCACCTGCACTCACTGCCCACTCCAGACCCACCTGCACTCACTGCCCACCCCAGACCCACCGGCACTCACTGCCCCCTCCAGACCCACCGGCACTCACTGCCGCACCTGCACTCACTGCCCACTCCAGACCCACCGGCACTCACTGCCCACTCCAGACCCACCTGCACTCAATGTCCACTCCAGACCCACCTGCACTCACTGCCCACCCCAGACCCACCGGCACTCACTGCCCCCTCCAGTCCCACCGGCACTCACTGCCACACCTGCACTCACTGCCCACTCCAGACCCACCAGCACTCACTGCCCACTGCAGACCCACCTGCACTCACTGCCCACTCCAGACACACCTACACTCACTGCCCACTCCAGACCCACCTGCACTCACTGCCCCACCTGCACTCACTGCCCACCCCAGATCCAACGGCACTCACTGCCCCCTCCAGACCAACGGCACTCACTGCCGCACCTGCACTCACTGCCCACTCCAGACCCACCGGCACTCACTGCCCACTCCAGACCCACCTGCACTCAATGTCCACTCCAGACCCACCTGCACTCACTGCCCACCCCAGACCCACCGGCACTCACTGCCCCCTCCAGTCCCACCGGCACTCACTGCCACACCTGCACTCACTGTCCACTCCAGACCCACCGGCACTCACTGCCCACTGCAGACCCACCTGCACTCAATGTCCACTCCAGACCCACCTGCACTCACTGCCCACTCCAGACACACCTACACTCACTGCCCACTCCAGACCCATCCGCACTCACTGCCCTACCTACACTCACTGCCCACTCCAGAACCACTGGCACTCACTGCCCCACCTGCACTCACTGCCCCACCTGCACTCACTGCCCACTCCAGACCCACCGGCACTCACTGCCCCACCTGCACTCACTGCCCCACCTGCACTCACTGCCCACTTCAGACCCACCTGCACTCCCTGCCCACTTCAGGGCCACCTGCACTCACTGCTCACTCCAGACCCACCTACACTCACTGCCCACTCCAGAACCACCGGCACTCACTGCCCCACCTGCACTCACTGCCCCACCTGCACTCACTGCCCACTCCTGACCCACCAGCACTCACTGCCCCCTCCAGACCCACCGGCACTCACTGCCCACTCCAGACACACCTGCACTCACTGCCCACTCCAGACTCACCTGCACTCACTGCCCACTCCAGACCCACCTGCACTCACTGCTCCACCCGCACTCACTGCCCACCCCAGACCCACCGGCACTCACTGCCCACTCCAGACCCACCGGCACTCACTGCCGCACCTGCACTCACTGCCCACTCCAGACCCACCGGCACTCACTGCCCACTCCAGACCCACCTGCACTCAATGTCCACTCCAGACCCACCTGCACTCACTGCCCACCCCAGACCGACCGGCACTCACTGCCCCCTCCAGACCCACCGGCACTCACTGCCACACCTGCACTCACTGCCCACTCCAGACCCACCGGCACTCACTGCCCACTGCAGACCCACCTGCACTCAATGTCCACTCCAGACCCACCTGCACTCACTGCCCACTCCAGACACACCTACACTCACTGCCCACTCCAGACCCACCTGCACTCACTGCCCACTCCAGACCTATCCGCACTCACTGCCCCACCTCCACTCACTGCCCACTCCACAACCACCGGCACTCACTGCCCCACCTGCACTCACTGCCCCACCTGCACTCACTGCCCACTCCAGACCCACCGGCACTCACTGCCCTACCTACACTCACTGCCCACTCCAGAACCACCGGCACTCACTGCCCCACCTGCACTCACTGCCCCACCTGCACTCACTGCCCACTCCAGAACCACCTGCACTCACTGCCCCACCTGCACTCATTGCCCACTCCAGACCCACCGGCACTCACTGCCCACTCCAGACTCCCCTGCACTCACTGCCCACTCCACCTGCACTCACTGCCCACTCCAGACCCACCTGCACTCACTGCCCCACCTGCATTCACTGCCCACCCCAGACCCACCGGCACTCACTGCTCCTCCAGACCCACCGGTACTCACTGCCCCACCTGCACTCACTGCCCACTCCAGACCCACAGGCACTCACTGCCCACTCCAGACCAAGCTGCACTCAATGTCCACTCCAGACCCACCTGCACTCACTGCCCACTCCAGACCCACAGGCACTCAATGTCCACTCCAGACCCACCTGCACTCACTGCCCACTCCAGACCCACCTGCACTCACTGCCCACTCCAGACCCACCAGCACTCACTGCCCACTCCAGACCCACCTGCACTCACTGCCCAGTCCAGACTCACCTGCACTCATTGCCCACTCCAGACCCACCTGCACTCACTGCCCACTCCAGACCCACCGGCACTCACTGCCCACTCCAGACCCACCAGCACTCACTGCCCACTCCAGACCCACCTGAACTCACTGCCCACTCCAGACACACCTGCACTCACTGCCCACTCCAGGCTCACCTGCACTCACTGCCCACTCCAGACCCACCTGCACTCACTGCCCACCCCAGACCCACCGGCACTCACTGCCCCCTCCAGACCCACCGGCACTCACTGCCGCACCTGCACTCACTGCCCACTCCAGACCCACCGGCACTCACTACCCACTCCAGACCCACCTGCACTCAATGTCCACTCCAGACCCACCTGCACTCACTGCCCACCCCAGACCCACCGGCACTCACTGCCCCCTCCAGTCCCACCGGCACTCACTGCCACACCTGCACTCACTGCCCACTCCAGACCCACCGGCACTCACTGCCCACTGCAGACCCACCTGCACTCACTGCCCACTCCAGACACACCTACACTCACTGCCCACTCCAGACCCACCTGCACTCACTGCCCCACCTGCACTCACTGCCCATCCCAGATCCACCGGCACTCACTGCCCCCTCCAGACCCACCGGCACTCACTGCCCACTCCAGACCCACCGGCACTCACTGCCCACTCCAGACCCACCTGCACTCAATGTCCACTCCAGACCCACCTGCAGTCACTGCCCACCCCAGACCCACCGGCACTCACTGCCCCCTCCAGTCCCACCGGCACTCACTGCCACACCTGCACTCACTGCCCACTCCAGACCCACCGGCACTCACTGCCCACTGCAGACCCACCTGCACTCAATGTCCACTCCAGACCCACCTGCACTCACTGCCCACTCCAGACACACCTACACTCACTGCCCACTCCAGACCCATCCGCACTCACTGCCCTACCTACACTCACTGCCCACTCCAGAACCACTGGCACTCACTGCCCCACCTGCACTCACTGCCCCACCTGCACTCACTGCCCACTCCAGACCCACCGGCACTCACTGCCCCACCTGCACTCACTGCCCCACCTGCACTCACTGCCCACTTCAGACCCACCTGCACTCCCTGCCCACTTCAGGGCCACCTGCACTCACTGCTCACTCCAGACCCACCAGCACTCACTGCCCACTCCAGACCCACCTGCACTCACTGCCCAGTCCAGACTCACCTGCACTCACTGCCCACTCCAGACCCACCTGCACTCACTGCCCACTCCAGACCCACCGGCACTCACTGCCCACTCCAGACCCACCAGCACTCACTGCCCACTCCAGACCCACCTGAACTCACTGCCCACTCCAGACACACCTGCACTCACTGCCCACTCCAGGCTCACCTGCACTCACTGCCCACTCCAGACCCACCTGCACTCACTGCCCACCCCAGACCCACCGGCACTCACTGCCCCCTCCAGACCCACCGGCACTCACTGCCGCACCTGCACTCACTGCCCACTCCAGACCCACCGGCACTCACTGCCCACTCCAGACCCACCTGCACTCAATGTCCACTCCAGACCCACCTGCACTCACTGCCCACCCCAGACCCACCGGCACTCACTGCCCCCTCCAGTCCCACCGGCACTCACTGCCACACCTGCACTCACTGCCCACTCCAGACCCACCGGCACTCACTGCCCACTGCAGACCCACCTGCACTCACTGCCCACTCCAGACACACCTACACTCACTGCCCACTCCAGACCCACCTGCACTCACTGCCCCACCTGCACTCACTGCCCATCCCAGATCCACCGGCACTCACTGCCCCCTCCAGACCCACCGGCACTCACTGCCCACTCCAGACCCACCGGCACTCACTGCCCACTCCAGACCCACCTGCACTCAATGTCCACTCCAGACCCACCTGCACTCACTGCCCACCCCAGACCCACCGGCACTCACTGCCCCCTCCAGTCCCACCGGCACTCACTGCCACACCTGCACTCACTGCCCACTCCAGACCCACCGGCACTCACTGCCCACTGCAGACCCACCTGCACTCAATGTCCACTCCAGACCCACCTGCACTCACTGCCCACTCCAGACACACCTACACTCACTGCCCACTCCAGACCCATCCGCACTCACTGCCCTACCTACACTCACTGCCCACTCCAGAACCACTGGCACTCACTGCCCCACCTGCACTCACTGCCCCACCTGCACTCACTGCCCACTCCAGACCCACCGGCACTCACTGCCCCACCTGCACTCACTGCCCCACCTGCACTCACTGCCCACTTCAGACCCACCTGCACTCCCTGCCCACTTCAGGGCCACCTGCACTCACTGCTCACTCCAGACCCACCTACACTCACTGCCCACTCCAGAACCACCGGCACTCACTGCCCCACCTGCACTCACTGCCCCACCTGCACTCACTGCCCACTCCTGACCCACCGGCACTCACTGCCCCCTCTAGACCCACCGGCACTCACTGCCCACTCCAGACACACCTGCACTCACTACCCACTCCAGACTCACCTGCACTCACTGCCCACTCCAGACCCACCTGCACTCACTGCTCCACCTGCACTCACTGCCCACCCCAGACCCACCGGCACTCACTGCCCCCTCCAGACCCACCGGCACTCACTGCCGCACCTGCACTCACTGCCCACTCCAGACCCACCGGCACTCACTGCCCACTCCAGACCCACCTGCACTCAATGTCCACTCCAGACCCACCTGCACTCACTGCCCACCCCAGACCCACCGGCACTCACTGCCCCCTCCAGACCCACCGGCACTCACTGCCACACCTGCACTCACTGCCCACTCCAGACCCACCGGCACTCACTGCCCACTGCAGACCCACCTGCACTCAATGTCCACTCCAGACCCACCTGCACTCACTGCCCACTCCAGACACACCTACACTCACTGCCCACTCCAGACCCACCTGCACTCACTGCCCACTCCAGACCTATCCGCACTCACTGCCCCACCTACACTCACTGCCCACTCCACAACCACCGGCACTAACTGCCCCACCTGCACTCACTGCCCCACCTGCACTCACTGCCCACTCCAGACCCACCGGCACTCACTGCCCTACCTACACTCACTGCCCACTCCAGAACCACCGGCACTCACTGCCCCACCTGCACTCACTGCCCCACCTGCACTCACTGCCCACTCCAGAACCACCTGCACTCACTGCCCCACCTGCACTCATTGCCCACTCCAGACCCACCGGCACTCACTGCCCACTCCAGACTCCCCTGCACTCACTGCCCACTCCACCTGCACTCACTGCCCACTCCAGACCCACCTGCACTCACTGCCCCACCTGCATTCACTGCCCACCCCAGACCCACCGGCACTCACTGCCCCCTCCAGACCCACCGGTACTCACTGCCCCACCTGCACTCACTGCCCACTCCAGACCCACCGGCACTCACTGCCCACTCCAGACCAACCTGCACTCAATGTCCACTCCAGACCCACCTGCACTCACTGCCCACTCCAGACCCACAGGCACTCAATGTCCACTCCAGACCCACCTGCAGTCACTGCCCACTCCAGACCCACCTGCACTCACTGCCCACTCCAGACACACCTACACTCACTGCTCACTCCAGAACCACCGGCACTGTCTGCCCCACCTGCACTCACTGCCCACTCCAGGCTCACTGCCCCCTCCAGACCCACCTGCACTCACTGCCCACTCCAGACCCACCTGCACTCACTGCCCACTCCAGACCCACCTGCACACACTGCCCCACCTGCACTCACTGCCCACCCCAGACCCACCAGCACTCACTGCCCACTCCAGACCTACCTGCACTCACTGCCCAGTCCAGACTCACCTGCACTCACTGCCCACTCCAGACCCACCTGCACTCACTGCCCACTCCAGACCCACCGGCACTCACTGCCCACTCCAGACCCACCAGCACTCACTGCCCACTCCAGACCCACCTGAACTCACTGCCCACTCCAGATACACCTGCACTCACTGCCCACTCCAGGCTCACCTGCACTCACTGCCCACTCCAGACCCACCTGCACTCACTGCCCACCCCAGACCCACCGGCACTCACTGCCCCCTCCAGACCCACCGGCACTCACTGCCGCACCTGCACTCACTGCCCACTCCAGACCCACCGGCACTCACTGCCCACTCCAGACCCACCTGCACTCAATGTCCACTCCAGACCCACCTGCACTCACTGCCCACCCCAGACCCACCGGCACTCACTGCCCCCTCCAGTCCCACCGGCACTCACTGCCACACCTGCACTCACTGCCCACTCCAGACCCACCGGCACTCACTGCCCACTGCAGACCCACCTGCACTCAATGTCCACTCCAGACCCACCTGCACTCACTGCCCACTCCAGACACACCTACACTCACTGCCCACTCCAGACCCATCCGCACTCACTGCCCTACCTACACTCACTGCCCACTCCAGAACCACTGGCACTCACTGCCCCACCTGCACTCACTGCCCCACCTGCACTCACTGCCCACTCCAGACCCACCGGCACTCACTGCCCCACCTGCACTCACTGCCCCACCTGCACTCACTGCCCACTTCAGACCCACCTGCACTCCCTGCCCACTTCAGGGCCACCTGCACTCACTGCTCACTCCAGACCCACCTACACTCACTGCCCACTCCAGAACCACCGGCACTCACTGCCCCACCTGCACTCACTGCCCCACCTGCACTCACTGCCCACTCCTGACCCACCGGCACTCACTGCCCCCTCCAGACCCACCGGCACTCACTGCCCACTCCAGACACACCTGCACTCACTGCCCACTCCAGACTCACCTGCACTCACTGCCCACTCCAGACCCACCTGCACTCACTGCTCCACCTGCACTCACTGCCCACCCCAGACCCACCGGCACTCACTGCCCCCTCCAGACCCACCGGCACTCACTGCCGCACCTGCACTCACTGCCCACTCCAGACCCACCGGCACTCACTGCCCACTCCAGACCCACCTGCACTCAATGTCCACTCCAGACCCACCTGCACTCACTGCCCCCTCCAGACCCACCGGCACTCACTGCCACACCTGCACTCACTGCCCACTCCAGACCCACCGGCACTCACTGCCCACTGCAGACCCACCTGCACTAAATGTCCACTCCAGCCCCACCTGCACTCACTGCCCACTCCAGACACACCTACACTCACTGCCCACTCCAGACCCACCTGCACTCACTGCCCACTCCAGACCTATCCGCACTCACTGCCCCACCTACACTCACTGCCCACTCCACAACCACTGGCACTCACTGCCCCACCTGCACTCACTGCCCCACCTGCACTCACTGCCCACTCCAGACCCACCGGCACTCACTGCCCTACCTACACTCACTGCCCACTCCAGAACCACCGGCACTCACTGCCCCACCTGCACTCACTGCCCCACCTGCACTCACTGCCCACTCCAGAACCACCTGCACTCACTGCCCCACCTGCACTCATTGCCCACTCCAGACCCACCGGCACTCACTGCCCACTCCAGACTCCCCTGCACTCACTGCCCACTCCACCTGCACTCACTGCGCACTCCAGACCCACCTGCACTCACTGCCCCACCTGCATTCACTGCCCACCCCAGACCCACCGGCACTCACTGCCCCCTCCAGACCCACCGGTACTCACTGCCCCCTCCAGACCCACCGGTACTCACTGCCCCACCTGCACTCACTGCCCACTCCAGACCCACAGGCACTCACTGCCCACTCCAGACCAAGCTGCACTCAATGTCCACTCCAGACCCACCTGCACTCACTGCCCACTCCAGACCCACAGGCACTCAATGTCCACTCCAGACCCACCTGCACTCACTGCCCACTCCAGACCCACCTGCACTCACTGCCCACTCCAGACCCACCAGCACTCACTGCCCACTCCAGACCCACCTGCACTCACTGCCCACTCCAGACTCACCTGCACTCACTGCCCACTCCAGACCCACCTGCACTCACTGCCCACTCCAGACCCACCGGCACTCACTGCCCACTCCAGACCCACCAGCACTCACTGCCCACTCCAGACCGACCTGAACTCACTGCCCACTCCAGACACACCTGCACTCACTGCCCACTCCAGGCTCACCTGCACTCACTGCCCACTCCAGACCCACCTGCACTCACTGCCCACCCCAGACCCACCGGCACTCACTGCCCCCTCCAGACCCACCGGCACTCACTGCCGCACCTGCACTCACTGCCCACTCCAGACCCACCGGCACTCACTGCCCACTCCAGACCCACCTGCACTCAATGTCCACTCCAGACCCACCTGCACTCACTGCCCACCCCAGACCCACCGGCACTCACTGCCCCCTCCAGTCCCACCGGCACTCACTGCCACACCTGCACTCACTGCCCACTCCAGACCCACCGGCACTCCCTGCCCACTGCAGACCCACCTGCACTCACTGCCCACTCCAGACACACCTACACTCACTGCCCACTCCAGACCCACCTGCACTCACTGCCCCACCTGCACTCACTGCCCATCCCAGATCCTCCGGCACTCACTGCCCCCTCCAGACCCACCGGCACTCACTGCCCACTCCAGACCCACCGGCACTCACTGCCCACTCCAGACCCACCTGCACTCAATGTCCACTCCAGACCCACCTGCACTCACTGCCCACCCCAGACCCACCGGCACTCACTGCCCCCTCCAGTCCCACCGGCACTCACTGCCACACCTGCACTCACTGCCCACTCCAGACCCACCGGCACTCACTGCCCACTGCAGACCCACCTGCACTCAATGTCCACTCCAGACCCACCTGCACTCACTGCCCACTCCAGACACACCTACACTCACTGCCCACTCCAGACCCATCCGCACTCACTGCCCTACCTACACTCACTGCCCACTCCAGAACCACTGGCACTCACTGCCCCACCTGCACTCACTGCCCCACCTGCACTCACTGCCCACTCCAGACCCACCGGCACTCACTGCCCCACCTGCACTCACTGCCCCACCTGCACTCACTGCCCACTTCAGACCCACCTGCACTCCCTGCCCACTTCAGGGCCACCTGCACTCACTCCAGACCCACCTACACTCACTGCCCACTCCAGAACCACCGGCACTCACTGCCCCACCTGCACTCACTGCCCCACCTGCACTCACTGCCCACTCCTGACCCACCGGCACTCACTGCCCCCTCCAGACCCACCGGCACTCACTGCCCACTCCAGACACACCTGCACTCACTGCCCACTCCAGACTCACCTGCACTCACTGCCCACTCCAGACCCACCTGCACTCACTGCTCCACCTGCACTCACTGCCCACCCCAGACCCACCGGCACTCACTGCCCCCTCCAGACCCACCGGCACTCACTGCCGCACCTGCACTCACTGCCCACTCCAGACCCACCGGCACTCACTGCCCACTCCAGACCCACCTGCACTCAATGTCCACTCCAGACCCACCTGCACTCACTGACCACCCCAGACCCACCGGCACTCACTGCCCCCTCCAGACCCACCGGCACTCACTGCCACACCTGCACTCACTGCCCACTCCAGACCCACCTGCTCACTGCCCACTGCAGACCCACCTGCACTCAATGTCCACTCCAGACCCACCTGCACTCACTGCCCACTCCAGACACACCTACACTCACTGCCCACTCCAGACCCACCTGCACTCACTGCCCACTCCAGACCTATCCGCACTCACTGCCCCACCTACACTCACTGCCCACTCCACAACCACCGGCACTCACTGCCCCACCTGCACTCACTGCCCCACCTGCACTCACTGCCCACTCCAGACCCACCGGCACTCACTGCCCTACCTACACTCACTGCCCACTCCAGAACCACCGGCACTCACTGCCCCACCTGCACTCACTGCCCCACCTGCACTCACTGCCCACTCCAGAACCACCTGCACTCACTGCCCCACCTGCACTCATTGCCCACTCCAGACCCACCGGCACTCACTGCCCACTCCAGACTCCCCTGCACTCACTGCCCACTCCACCTGCACTCACTGCCCACTCCAGACCCACCTGCACTCACTGCCCCACCTGCATTCACTGCCCACCCCAGACCCACCGGCACTCACTGCCCCCTCCAGACCCACCGGTACTCACTGCCCCACCTGCACTCACTGCCCACTCCAGACCCACCGGCACTCACTGCCCACTCCAGACCAACCTGCACTCAATGTCCACTCCAGACCCACCTGCACTCACTGCCCACTCCAGACCCACAGGCACTCAATGTCCACTCCAGACCCACCTGCAGTCACTGCCCACTCCAGGCTCACCTGCACTCACTGCCCACTCCAGACACACCTACACTCACTGCCCACTCCAGAACCACCGGCACTGTCTGCCCCACCTGCACTCACTGCCCACTCCAGGCTCACTGCCCCCTCCAGACCCACCTGCACTCACTGCCCACTCCAGACTCACTGCCCACTCCAGACCCACCTGCACTCACTGCCCACTCCAGACCCACCTGCACACACTGCCCCACCTGCACTCACTGCCCACCCCAGACCCACCAGCACTCACTGCCCACTCCAGACCCACCTGCACTCACTGCCCAGTCCAGACTCACCTCCACTCACTGCCCACTCCAGACCCACCTGCACTCACTGCCCACTCCAGACCCACCGGCACTCACTGCCCACTCCAGACCCACCAGCACTCACTGCCCACTCCAGACCCACCTGAACTCACTGCCCAATCCAGACACACCTGCACTCACTGCCCACTCCAGGCTCACCTGCACTCACTGCCCACTCCAGACCCACCTGCACTCACTGCCCACCCCAGACCCACCGGCACTCACTGCCCCCTCCAGACCCACCGGCACTCACTGCCGCACCTGCACTCACTGCCCACTCCAGACCCACCGGCACTCACTGCCCACTCCAGACCCACCTGCACTCAATGTCCACTCCAGACCCACCTGCACTCACTGCCCACCCCAGACCCACCGGCACTCACTGCCCCCTCCAGTCCCACCGGCACTCACTGCCACACTTGCACTCACTGCCCACTCCAGACCCACCGGCACTCACTGCCCACTGTAGACCCACCTGCACTCACTGCCCACTCCAGACACACCTACACTCACTGCCCACTCCAGACCCACCTGCACTCACTGCCCCACCTGCACTCACTGCCCACCCCAGATCCACTGGCACTCTCTGCCCCCTCCAGACCCACCGGCACTCACTGCCCACTCCAGACCCACCGGCACTCACTGCCGCACCTGCACTCACTGCCCACTCCAGACCCACCGGCACTCACTGCCCACTCCAGACCCACCTGCACTCAATGTCCATTCCAGACCCACCTGCACTCACTGCCCACCCCAGACCCACCGGCACTCACTGCCCCCTCCAGTCCCACCGGCACTCACTGCCACACCTGCACTCACTGCCCACTCCAGACCCACCGGCACTCACTGCCCACTCCAGACCCACCGGCACTCACTGCCCACTCCAGACCCACCAGCACTCACTGCCCACTCCAGACCCACCTGAACTCACTGCCCACTCCAGACACACCTGCACTCACTGCCCACTCCAGGCTCACCTGCACTCACTGCCCACTCCAGACCCACCTGCACTCACTGCCCACCCCAGACCCACCGGCACTCACTGCCCCCTCCAGACCCACCGGCACTCACTGCCGCACCTGCACTCACTGCCCACTCCAGACCCACCGGCACTCACTGCCCACTCCAGACCCACCTGCACTCAATGTCCACTCCAGACCCACCTGCACTCACTGCCCACCCCAGACCCACCGGCACTCACTGCCCCCTCCAGTCCCACCGGCACTCACTGCCACACCTGCACTCACTGCCCACTCCAGACCCACCGGCACTCACTGCCCACTGCAGACCCACCTGCACTCACTGCCCACTCCAGACACACCTACACTCACTGCCCACTCCAGACCCACCTGCACTCACTGCCCCACCTGCACTCACTGCCCATCCCAGATCCACCGGCACTCACTGCCCCCTCCAGACCCACCGGCACTCACTGCCCACTCCAGACCCACCGGCACTCACTGCCCACTCCAGACCCACCTGCACTCAATGTCCACTCCAGACCCACCTGCACTCACTGCCCACCCCAGACCCACCGGCACTCACTGCCCCCTCCAGTCCCACCGGCACTCACTGCCACACCTGCACTCACTGCCCACTCCAGACCCACCGGCACTCACTGCCCACTGCAGACCCACCTGCACTCAATGTCCACTCCAGACCCACCTGCACTCACTGCCCACTCCAGACACACCTACACTCACTGCCCACTCCAGACCCATCCGCACTCACTGCCCTACCTACACTCACTGCCCACTCCAGAACCACTGGCACTCACTGCCCCACCTGCACTCACTGCCCCACCTGCACTCACTGCCCACTCCAGACCCACCGGCACTCACTGCCCCACCTGCACTCACTGCCCCACCTGCACTCACTGCCCACTTCAGAACCACCTGCACTCCCTGCCCACTTCAGGGCCACCTGCACTCACTGCTCACTCCAGACCCACCTACACTCACTGCCCACTCCAGAACCACCGGCACTCACTGCCCCACCTGCACTCACTGCCCCACCTGCACTCACTGCCCACTCCTGACCCACCGGCACTCACTGCCCCCTCTAGACCCACCGGCACTCACTGCCCACTCCAGACACACCTGCACTCACTACCCACTCCAGACTCACCTGCACTCACTGCCCACTCCAGACCCACCTGCACTCACTGCTCCACCTGCACTCACTGCCCACCCCAGACCCACCGGCACTCACTGCCCCCTCCAGACCCACCGGCACTCACTGCCGCACCTGCACTCACTGCCCACTCCAGACCCACCGGCACTCACTGCCCACTCCAGACCCACCTGCACTCAATGTCCACTCCAGACCCACCTGCACTCACTGCCCACCCCAGACCCACCGGCACTCACTGCCCCCTCCAGACCCACCGGCACTCACTGCCACACCTGCACTCACTGCCCACTCCAGACCCACCGGCACTCACTGCCCACTGCAGACCCACCTGCACTCAATGTCCACTCCAGACCCACCTGCACTCACTGCCCACTCCAGACACACCTACACTCACTGCCCACTCCAGACCCACCTGCACTCACTGCCCACTCCAGACCTATCCGCACTCACTGCCCCACCTACACTCACTGCCCACTCCACAACCACCGGCACTAACTGCCCCACCTGCACTCACTGCCCCACCTGCACTCACTGCCCACTCCAGACCCACCGGCACTCACTGCCCTACCTACACTCACTGCCCACTCCAGAACCACCGGCACTCACTGCCCCACCTGCACTCACTGCCCCACCTGCACTCACTGCCCACTCCAGAACCACCTGCACTCACTGCCCCACCTGCACTCATTGCCCACTCCAGACCCACCGGCACTCACTGCCCACTCCAGACTCCCCTGCACTCACTGCCCACTCCACCTGCACTCACTGCCCACTCCAGACCCACCTGCACTCACTGCCCCACCTGCATTCACTGCCCACCCCAGACCCACCGGCACTCACTGCCCCCTCCAGACCCACCGGTACTCACTGCCCCACCTGCACTCACTGCCCACTCCAGACCCACCGGCACTCACTGCCCACTCCAGACCAACCTGCACTCAATGTCCACTCCAGACCCACCTGCACTCACTGCCCACTCCAGACCCACAGGCACTCAATGTCCACTCCAGACCCACCTGCAGTCACTGCCCACTCCAGACCCACCTGCACTCACTGCCCACTCCAGACACACCTACACTCACTGCTCACTCCAGAACCACCGGCACTGTCTGCCCCACCTGCACTCACTGCCCACTCCAGGCTCACTGCCCCCTCCAGACCCACCTGCACTCACTGCCCACTCCAGACCCACCTGCACTCACTGCCCACTCCAGACCCACCTGCACACACTGCCCCACCTGCACTCACTGCCCACCCCAGACCCACCAGCACTCACTGCCCACTCCAGACCTACCTGCACTCACTGCCCAGTCCAGACTCACCTGCACTCACTGCCCACTCCAGACCCACCTGCACTCACTGCCCACTCCAGACCCACCGGCACTCACTGCCCACTCCAGACCCACCAGCACTCACTGCCCACTCCAGACCCACCTGAACTCACTGCCCACTCCAGATACACCTGCACTCACTGCCCACTCCAGGCTCACCTGCACTCACTGCCCACTCCAGACCCACCTGCACTCACTGCCCACCCCAGACCCACCGGCACTCACTGCCCCCTCCAGACCCACCGGCACTCACTGCCGCACCTGCACTCACTGCCCACTCCAGACCCACCGGCACTCACTGCCCACTCCAGACCCACCTGCACTCAATGTCCACTCCAGACCCACCTGCACTCACTGCCCACCCCAGACCCACCGGCACTCACTGCCCCCTCCAGTCCCACCGGCACTCACTGCCACACCTGCACTCACTGCCCACTCCAGACCCACCGGCACTCACTGCCCACTGCAGACCCACCTGCACTCAATGTCCACTCCAGACCCACCTGCACTCACTGCCCACTCCAGACACACCTACACTCACTGCCCACTCCAGACCCATCCGCACTCACTGCCCTACCTACACTCACTGCCCACTCCAGAACCACTGGCACTCACTGCCCCACCTGCACTCACTGCCCCACCTGCACTCACTGCCCACTCCAGACCCACCGGCACTCACTGCCCCACCTGCACTCACTGCCCCACCTGCACTCACTGCCCACTTCAGACCCACCTGCACTCCCTGCCCACTTCAGGGCCACCTGCACTCACTGCTCACTCCAGACCCACCTACACTCACTGCCCACTCCAGAACCACCGGCACTCACTGCCCCACCTGCACTCACTGCCCCACCTGCACTCACTGCCCACTCCTGACCCACCGGCACTCACTGCCCCCTCCAGACCCACCGGCACTCACTGCCCACTCCAGACACACCTGCACTCACTGCCCACTCCAGACTCACCTGCACTCACTGCCCACTCCAGACCCACCTGCACTCACTGCTCCACCTGCACTCACTGCCCACCCCAGACCCACCGGCACTCACTGCCCCCTCCAGACCCACCGGCACTCACTGCCGCACCTGCACTCACTGCCCACTCCAGACCCACCGGCACTCACTGCCCACTCCAGACCCACCTGCACTCAATGTCCACTCCAGACCCACCTGCACTCACTGCCCCCTCCAGACCCACCGGCACTCACTGCCACACCTGCACTCACTGCCCACTCCAGACCCACCGGCACTCACTGCCCACTGCAGACCCACCTGCACTAAATGTCCACTCCAGCCCCACCTGCACTCACTGCCCACTCCAGACACACCTACACTCACTGCCCACTCCAGACCCACCTGCACTCACTGCCCACTCCAGACCTATCCGCACTCACTGCCCCACCTACACTCACTGCCCACTCCACAACCACTGGCACTCACTGCCCCACCTGCACTCACTGCCCCACCTGCACTCACTGCCCACTCCAGACCCACCGGCACTCACTGCCCTACCTACACTCACTGCCCACTCCAGAACCACCGGCACTCACTGCCCCACCTGCACTCACTGCCCCACCTGCACTCACTGCCCACTCCAGAACCACCTGCACTCACTGCCCCACCTGCACTCATTGCCCACTCCAGACCCACCGGCACTCACTGCCCACTCCAGACTCCCCTGCACTCACTGCCCACTCCACCTGCACTCACTGCGCACTCCAGACCCACCTGCACTCACTGCCCCACCTGCATTCACTGCCCACCCCAGACCCACCGGCACTCACTGCCCCCTCCAGACCCACCGGTACTCACTGCCCCCTCCAGACCCACCGGTACTCACTGCCCCACCTGCACTCACTGCCCACTCCAGACCCACAGGCACTCACTGCCCACTCCAGACCAAGCTGCACTCAATGTCCACTCCAGACCCACCTGCACTCACTGCCCACTCCAGACCCACAGGCACTCAATGTCCACTCCAGACCCACCTGCACTCACTGCCCACTCCAAACCCACCTGCACTCACTGCCCACTCCAGACCCACCAGCACTCACTGCCCACTCCAGACCCACCTGCACTCACTGCCCACTCCAGACTCACCTGCACTCACTGCCCACTCCAGACCCACCTGCACTCACTGCCCACTCCAGACCCACCGGCACTCACTGCCCACTCCAGACCCACCAGCACTCACTGCCCACTCCAGACCGACCTGAACTCACTGCCCACTCCAGACACACCTGCACTCACTGCCCACTCCAGGCTCACCTGCACTCACTGCCCACTCCAGACCCACCTGCACTCACTGCCCACCCCAGACCCACCGGCACTCACTGCCCCCTCCAGACCCACCGGCACTCACTGCCGCACCTGCACTCACTGCCCACTCCAGACCCACCGGCACTCACTGCCCACTCCAGACCCACCTGCACTCAATGTCCACTCCAGACCCACCTGCACTCACTGCCCACCCCAGACCCACCGGCACTCACTGCCCCCTCCAGTCCCACCGGCACTCACTGCCACACCTGCACTCACTGCCCACTCCAGACCCACCGGCACTCCCTGCCCACTGCAGACCCACCTGCACTCACTGCCCACTCCAGACACACCTACACTCACTGCCCACTCCAGACCCACCTGCACTCACTGCCCCACCTGCACTCACTGCCCATCCCAGATCCTCCGGCACTCACTGCCCCCTCCAGACCCACCGGCACTCACTGCCCACTCCAGACCCACCGGCACTCACTGCCCACTCCAGACCCACCTGCACTCAATGTCCACTCCAGACCCACCTGCACTCACTGCCCACCCCAGACCCACCGGCACTCACTGCCCCCTCCAGTCCCACCGGCACTCACTGCCACACCTGCACTCACTGCCCACTCCAGACCCACCGGCACTCACTGCCCACTGCAGACCCACCTGCACTCAATGTCCACTCCAGACCCACCTGCACTCACTGCCCACTCCAGACACACCTACACTCACTGCCCACTCCAGACCCATCCGCACTCACTGCCCTACCTACACTCACTGCCCACTCCAGAACCACTGGCACTCACTGCCCCACCTGCACTCACTGCCCCACCTGCACTCACTGCCCACTCCAGACCCACCGGCACTCACTGCCCCACCTGCACTCACTGCCCCACCTGCACTCACTGCCCACTTCAGACCCACCTGCACTCCCTGCCCACTTCAGGGCCACCTGCACTCACTCCAGACCCACCTACACTCACTGCCCACTCCAGAACCACCGGCACTCACTGCCCCACCTGCACTCACTGCCCCACCTGCACTCACTGCCCACTCCTGACCCACCGGCACTCACTGCCCCCTCCAGACCCACCGGCACTCACTGCCCACTCCAGACACACCTGCACTCACTGCCCACTCCAGACTCACCTGCACTCACTGCCCACTCCAGACCCACCTGCACTCACTGCTCCACCTGCACTCACTGCCCACCCCAGACCCACCGGCACTCACTGCCCCCTCCAGACCCACCGGCACTCACTGCCGCACCTGCACTCACTGCCCACTCCAGACCCACCGGCACTCACTGCCCACTCCAGACCCACCTGCACTCAATGTCCACTCCAGACCCACCTGCACTCACTGACCACCCCAGACCCACCGGCACTCACTGCCCCCTCCAGACCCACCGGCACTCACTGCCACACCTGCACTCACTGCCCACTCCAGACCCACCTGCTCACTGCCCACTGCAGACCCACCTGCACTCAATGTCCACTCCAGACCCACCTGCACTCACTGCCCACTCCAGACACACCTACACTCACTGCCCACTCCAGACCCACCTGCACTCACTGCCCACTCCAGACCTATCCGCACTCACTGCCCCACCTACACTCACTGCCCACTCCACAACCACCGGCACTCACTGCCCCACCTGCACTCACTGCCCCACCTGCACTCACTGCCCACTCCAGACCCACCGGCACTCACTGCCCTACCTACACTCACTGCCCACTCCAGAACCACCGGCACTCACTGCCCCACCTGCACTCACTGCCCCACCTGCACTCACTGCCCACTCCAGAACCACCTGCACTCACTGCCCCACCTGCACTCATTGCCCACTCCAGACCCACCGGCACTCACTGCCCACTCCAGACTCCCCTGCACTCACTGCCCACTCCACCTGCACTCACTGCCCACTCCAGACCCACCTGCACTCACTGCCCCACCTGCATTCACTGCCCACCCCAGACCCACCGGCACTCACTGCCCCCTCCAGACCCACCGGTACTCACTGCCCCACCTGCACTCACTGCCCACTCCAGACCCACCGGCACTCACTGCCCACTCCAGACCAACCTGCACTCAATGTCCACTCCAGACCCACCTGCACTCACTGCCCACTCCAGACCCACAGGCACTCAATGTCCACTCCAGACCCACCTGCAGTCACTGCCCACTCCAGACCCACCTGCACTCACTGCCCACTCCAGACACACCTACACTCACTGCCCACTCCAGAACCACCGGCACTGTCTGCCCCACCTGCACTCACTGCCCACTCCAGGCTCACTGCCCCCTCCAGACCCACCTGCACTCACTGCCCACTCCAGACTCACTGCCCACTCCAGACCCACCTGCACTCACTGCCCACTCCAGACCCACCTGCACACACTGCCCCACCTGCACTCACTGCCCACCCCAGACCCACCAGCACTCACTGCCCACTCCAGACCCACCTGCACTCACTGCCCAGTCCAGACTCACCTGCACTCACTGCCCACTCCAGACCCACCTGCACTCACTGCCCACTCCAGACCCACCGGCACTCACTGCCCACTCCAGACCCACCAGCACTCACTGCCCACTCCAGACCCACCTGAACTCACTGCCCAATCCAGACACACCTGCACTCACTGCCCACTCCAGGCTCACCTGCACTCACTGCCCACTCCAGACCCACCTGCACTCACTGCCCACCCCAGACCCACCGGCACTCACTGCCCCCTCCAGACCCACCGGCACTCACTGCCGCACCTGCACTCACTGCCCACTCCAGACCCACCGGCACTCACTGCCCACTCCAGACCCACCTGCACTCAATGTCCACTCCAGACCCACCTGCACTCACTGCCCACCCCAGACCCACCGGCACTCACTGCCCCCTCCAGTCCCACCGGCACTCACTGCCACACTTGCACTCACTGCCCACTCCAGACCCACCGGCACTCACTGCCCACTGTAGACCCACCTGCACTCACTGCCCACTCCAGACACACCTACACTCACTGCCCACTCCAGACCCACCTGCACTCACTGCCCCACCTGCACTCACTGCCCACCCCAGATCCACTGGCACTCTCTGCCCCCTCCAGACCCACCGGCACTCACTGCCCACTCCAGACCCACCGGCACTCACTGCCGCACCTGCACTCACTGCCCACTCCAGACCCACCGGCACTCACTGCCCACTCCAGACCCACCTGCACTCAATGTCCATTCCAGACCCACCTGCACTCACTGCCCACCCCAGACCCACCGGCACTCACTGCCCCCTCCAGTCCCACCGGCACTCACTGCCACACCTGCACTCACTGCCCACTCCAGACCCACCGGCACTCACTGCCCACTGCAGACCCACCTGCACTCAATGTCCACTCCAGACCCACCTGCACTCACTGCCCACTCCAGACACACCTACACTCACTGCCCACTCCAGACCCATCCGCACTCACTGCCCCACCTGCACTCACTGCCCCACCTGCACTCACTGACCACTCCAGACCCACCGGCACTCACTGCCCCACCTGCACTCACTGCCCCACCTGCACTCCCTGCCCACTTCAGACCCACCTGCACTCCCTGCCCACTTCAGGGCCACCTGCACCCACTGCCCACTCCAGAACCACCGGCACTCACTGCCCCACCTGCACTCACTGCCCCACCTGCACTCACTGCCCACTCCAGACCCACCGGCACTCACTGCCCACTCCAGACCCACCTGCACTCAATGTCCACTCCAGACCCACCTGCACTCACTGCCCACCCCAGGCCCACCGGCACTCACTGCCCCCTCCAGACCCACCGGCACTCACTGCCACACCTGCACTCACTGCCCACTCCAGACCCACCGGCACTCACTGCCCACTGCAGACCCACCTGCACTCCCTGCCCACTTCAGATCCACCTGCACTCCCTGCCCACTTCAGGGCCACCTGCACTCACTGCTCACTCCAGACCCACCTACACCCACTGCCCACTCCAGAACCACCGGCACTCACTGCCCCACCTGCACTCACTGCCCCACCTGCACTCACTGCCCCCTCCAGACCCACCAGCACTCACTGCCCCCTCCAGACACACCTGCACTCACTGCCCACTCCAGACTCACCTGCACTCACTGCCCACTCCAGATCCACCTGCACTCACTGCTCCACCTGCACTCACTGCCCACCCCAGACCCACCGGCACTCACTGCCCCCTCCAGACCCACCGGCACTCACTGCCGCACCTGCACTCACTGCCCACTCCAGACCCACCGGCACTCACTGCCCACTCCAGTCCCACCGGCACTCACTGCCACACCTGCACTCACTGCCCACTCCAGACCCACCGGCACTCACTGCCCACTGCAGACCCACCTGCACTCAATGTCCACTCCAGACCCACCTGCACTCACTGCCCACTCCAGACACACCTACACTCACTGCCCACTCCAGACCCATCCGCACTCACTGCCCTACCTACACTCACTGCCCACTCCAGAACCACTGGCACTCACTGCCCCACCTGCACTCACTGCCCCACCTGCACTCACTGACCACTCCAGACCCACCGGTACTCACTGCCCCACCTGCACTCACTGCCCCACCTGCACTCCCTGCCCACTTCAGACCCACCTGCACTCCCTGCCCACTTCAGGGCCACCTGCACTCACTGCTCACTCCAGACCCACCTACACCCACTGCCCACTCCAGAACCACCGGCACTCACTGCCCCACCTGCACTCACTGCCCCACCTGCACTCACTGCCCCCTCCAGACCCACCAGCACTCACTGCCCCCTCCAGACACACCTGCACTCACTGCCCACTCCAGACTCACCTGCACTCACTGCCCACTCCAGACCCACCTGCACTCACTGCTCCACCTGCACTCACTGCCCACCCCAGACCCACCGGCACTCACTGCCCCCTCCAGACCCACCGGCACTCACTGCCGCACCTGCACTCACTGCCCACTCCAGACCCACCGGCACTCACTGCCCACTCCAGACCCACCTGCACTCAATGTCCACTCCAGACCCACCTGCACTCACTGCCCACCCCAGGCCCACCGGCACTCACTGCCCCCTCCAGACCCACCGGCACTCACTGCCACACCTGCACTCACTGCCCACTCCAGACCCACCGGCACTCACTGCCCACTGCAGACCCACCTGCACTCAATGTCCACTCCAGACCCACCTGCACTCACTGCCCACTCCAGACACACCTACACTCACTGCCCACTCCAGACCCACCTGCACTCACTGCCCACTCCAGACCTATCCGCACTCACTGCCCCACCTACACTCACTGCCCACTCCAGAACCACCAGCACTCACTGCCCCACCTGCACTCACTGCCCCACCTGCACTCACTTCCCACTCCAGACCCACCGGCACTCACTGCCCTACCTACACTCACTGCCCACTCCAGAACCACCAGCACTCACTGCCCCACCTGCACTCACTGCCCCACCTGCACTCACTGCCCACTCCAGAACCACCTGCACTCACTGCCCCACCTGCACTCATTGCCCACTCCAGACCCACCGGCACTCACTGCCCACTCCAGACTCCCCTGCACTCACTGCCCACTCCAGACCCACCGGCACTCACTGCACACTCCAGAACCACCGGCACTCACTGCCCACCCCAGACCCACCTTCACTCACTGCCCGCTCCAGACTCACTGCCCACTCCAGACCCACTGGCACTCACTGCCCACTCCAGACCCACTGGCACTCACTGCCCGCTCCAGACTCACTGCCCACTCCAGACTCCCCTGCACTCACTGCCCACTCCAGACCCACCGGCACTCACTGCCCACTCCAGACCACCCACCGGCACTCACTGCCCACTCCAGACCCACCTTCACTCACTGCCCGCTCCAGACTCACTGCCCACTCCAGACCCACCTGCACTCACTGCCCACTCCAGACCCACCTGCACTCACTGCCCACCCCAGACCCACCGGCACTCACTGCCCCCTCCAGTCCCACCGGCACTCACTGCCACACCTGCACTCACTGCCCACTCCAGACCCACCGGCACTCACTGCCCACTGCAGACCCACCTGCACTCAATGTCCACTCCAGACCCACCTGCACTCACTGCCCACTCCAGACACACCTACACTCACTGCCCACTCCAGACCCATCCGCACTCACTGCCCTACCTACACTCACTGCCCACTCCAGAACCACTGGCACTCACTGCCCCACCTGCACTCACTGCCCCACCTGCACTCACTGACCACTCCAGACCCACCGGCACTCACTGCCCCACCTGCACTCACTGCCCCACCTGCACTCCCTGCCCACTTCAGACCCACCTGCACTCCCTGCCCACTTCAGGGCCACCTGCACTCACTGCTCACTCCAGACCCACCTACACCCACTGCCCACTCCAGAACCACCGGCACTCACTGCCCCACCTGCACTCACTGCCCCACCTGCACTCACTGCCCCCTCCAGACCCACCAGCACTCACTGCCCCCTCCAGACACACCTGCACTCACTGCCCACTCCAGACTCACCTGCGCTCACTGCCCACTCCAGACCCACCTGCACTCACTGCTCCACCTGCACTCACTGCCCACCCCAGACCCACCGGCACTCACTGCCACCTCCAGACCCACCGGCACTCACTGCCGCACCTGCACTCACTGCCCACTCCAGACCCACCGGCACTCACTGCCCACTCCAGACCCACCTGCACTCAATGTCCACTCCAGACCCACCTGCACTCACTGCCCACCCCAGGCCCACCGGCACTCACTGCCCCCTCCAGACCCACCGGCACTCACTGCCACACCTGCACTCACTGCCCACTCCAGACCCACCGGCACTCACTGCCCACTGCAGACCCACCTGCACTCAATGTCCACTCCAGACCCACCTGCACACACTGCCCACTCCAGACACACCTACACTCACTGCCCACTCCAGACCCACCTGCACTCACTGCCCACTCCAGACCTATCCGCACTCACTGCCCCACCTACACTCACTGCCCACTCCAGAACCACCGGCACTCACTGCCCCACCTGCACTCACTGCCCCACCTGCACTCACTGCCCACTCCAGACCCACCGGCACTCACTGCCCTACCTACACTCACTGCCCACTCCAGAACCACCAGCACTCACTGCCCCACCTGCACTCACTGCCCCACCTGCACTCACTGCCCACTCCAGAACCACCTGCACTCACTGCCCCACCTGCACTCATTGCCCACTCCAGACCCACCGGCACTCACTGCCCACTCCAGACTCCCCTGCACTCACTGCCCACTCCAGACCCACCGGCACTCACTGCCCACTCCAGAACCACCGGCACTCACTGCCCACCCCAGACCCACCTTCACTCACTGCCCGCTCCAGACTCACTGCCCACTCCAGACCCACTGGCACTCACTGCCCACTCCAGACCCACTGGCACTCACTGCCCGCTCCAGACTCACTGCCCACTCCAGACTCCCCTGCACTCACTGCCCACTCCAGACCCACCGGCACTCACTGCCCACTCCAGACCCACCGGCACTCACTGCCCACTCCAGACCCACCTTCACTCACTGCCCGCTCCAGACTCACTGCCCACTCCAGACCCACCTGCACTCACTGCCCACTCCAGACCCACCTGCACTCACTGCCCCACCGGCACTCACTGCCCACTCCAGACCCACCTGCACTCACTGCCCACTCCAGACTCCTCTGCACTCACTGCCCCACCTGCACTCACTGCCCACTCCAGACCCACCGGCACTCACTGCCCACTCCAGACCCACCGGCACTCACTGCCCACTCCAGACCCACCTGCACTCACTGCCCACTCCAGACCCACCAGCACTCACTGCCCACTCCAGACCCACCGGCACTCACTGCCCACTCCAGACCCACCTGCACTCACTGCCCACTCCAGACCCACCAGGACTCACTGCCCACTCCAGACCCACCAGCACTCACTGCCCACTCCAGACCCACGTGCACTCACTGCCCACTCCAGACCCACCTGCACTCACTGCCCACTCCAGACCCACCTGCACTCACTGCCCACTCCAGACACACCTGCACTCACTGCCCACTCCAGACCCACCGGCACTCACTGCCCACTCCAGACCCACAGGCACTCAATGTCCACTCCAGACCCACCTGCACTCACTGCCCACTCCAGACCCACCTGCACACACTGCCCACTCCAGACACACCTACACTCACTGCCCACTCCAGAACCACCGGCACTGTCTGCCCCACCTGCACTCACTGCCCACTCCAGGCTCACTGCCCCCTCCAGACCCACCTGCACTCACTGCCCACTCCAGACTCACTGCCCACTCCAGACCCACCTGCACTCACTGCCCACTCCAGACCCACCTGCACACACTGCCCCACCTGCACTCACTGCCCACCCTAGACCCACTGGCACTCACTACCCACTCCAGACACACCTGCACTCACTGCCCCACCTGCACTCACTGCCCACTCCAGACCCTCCTGCACTCACTGCCCACTCCAGACTCACCTGCACTCACTGCCCACTCCAGACCCACCTGCACTCACTGCCCACTCCAGACCCACCGGCACTCACTGCCCACTCCAGTCCCACCGTCACTCACTGCCCACTCCAGACCCACCTGCACTCACTGCCCACTCCAGACCCACCTGCACTCACTGCCCACTCCAGACACACCTGCACTCACTGCCCACTCCAGGCTCACCTGCACTCACTGCCCACTCCAGACCCACCTGCACTCACTGCCCCACCTGCACTCACTGCCCACCCCAGACCCACCGGCACACACTGCCCCCTCCAGACCCACCGGCACTCACTGCCGCACCTGCACTCACTGCCCACTCCAGACCCACCGGCACTCACTGCCCACTCCAGACCCACCTGCACTCAATGTCCACTCCAGACCCACCTGCACTCACTGCCCACCCCAGACCCACCGGCACTCACTGCCCCCTCCAGACCCACCGGCACTCACTGCCCCCTCCAGACCCACTGGCACTCACTGCCACACCTGCACTCACTGCCCACTCCAGACCCACCGGCACTCACTGCCCACTTCAGACCCACCTGCACTCAATGTCCACTCCAGACCCACCTGCACTCACTGCCCACTCCAGACACACCTACACTCACTGCCCACTCCAGACCCACCTGCACTCACTGCCCACTCCAGACCCATCCGCACTCACTGCCCTACCTACACTCACTGCCCACTCCAGAACCATCGGCACTCACTGCCCCACCTGCACTCAGTGCCCCACCTGCACTCACTGCCCACTCCAGACCCACCGGCACTCACTGCCCCACCTGCACTCACTGCCCACTCCAGACCCACCTGCACTCCCTGCCCACTTCAGGGCCACCTGCACTCACTGCCCACCCCAGCCCCACCGGCACTCACTGCTCACTCCAGACCCACCTACACTCACTGCCCACTCCAGAACCACCGGCACTCACTGCCCCACCTGCACTCACTACCCCACCTGCACTCACTGCCCACTCCAGACCCACCGGCACTCACTGCCCCATCTACACTCACTGCCCACTCCAGACCCACCTGAACTCAATGTCCACTCCAGACCCACCAGCACTCACTGCCCACTCCAGACTCCCCTGCACTCACTGCGCACTCCAGACCCACCGGCACTCACTGCACACTCCAGACCCACCTGCACTCACTGTCCGCTCCAGACTCACTGCCCACTCCAGACCCACCTGCACTCACTGCCCACTCCAGACGCACCAGCACTCACTGCCACTCGAGACGCACCGGCACTCACTGCCCCACCTACACTCACTGCCCACTCCAGACCCACCTGCACTCACTGCCCCACCGGCACTCACTGCCCCCTCCAGACCCACCGGTACTCACTGCCCACTCCAGACCCACCGGCACTCACTGCCCACACCAGACCCACCTGCACTCACTGCCCCACCTGCACTCACTGCCCACTCCAGAACCACCGGCACTCACTGCCCACTGCAGACCCACCTGCACTCACTGTCCGCTCCAGACTCACTGCCCACTCCAGACCCACCTGCACTCACTGCCCACTCCAGACGCACCAGCACTCACTGCCACTCGAGACGCACCGGCACTCACTGCCCCACCTACACTCACTGCCCACTCCAGACCCACCTGCACTCACTGCCCCACCGGCACTCACTGCCCCATCCAGACCCACCGGTACTCACTGCCCACTCCAGACCCACCGGCACTCACTGCCCACACCAGACCCACCTGCACTCACTGCCCCACCTGCACTCACTGCCCACTCCAGACCCACCGGCACTCACTGCCCTACCTACACTCACTGCCCACTCCAGAACCACCGGCACTCACTGCCCCACCTGCACTCACTGCCCCACCTGCACTCACTGCCCACTCCAGAACCACCTGCACTCACTGCCCCACCTGCACTCATTGCCCACTCCAGACCCACCGGCACTCACTGCCCACTCCAGACTCCCCTGCACTCACTGCCCACTCCACCTGCACTCACTGCGCACTCCAGACCCACCTGCACTCACTGCCCCACCTGCATTCACTGCCCACCCCAGACCCACCGGCACTCACTGCCCCCTCCAGACCCACCGGTACTCACTGCCCCCTCCAGACCCACCGGTACTCACTGCCCCACCTGCACTCACTGCCCACTCCAGACCCAGAGGCACTCACTGCCCACTCCAGACCAAGCTGCACTCAATGTCCACTCCAGACCCACCTGCACTCACTGCCCACTCCAGACCCACAGGCACTCAATGTCCACTCCAGACCCACCTGCACTCACTGCCCACTCCAGACCCACCTGCACTCACTGCCCACTCCAGACCCACCAGCACTCACTGCCCACTCCAGACTCACCTGCACTCACTGCCCACTCCAGACCCACCTGCACTCACTGCCCACTCCAGACCCACCGGCACTCACTGCCCACTCCAGACCCACCAGCACTCACTGCCCACTCCAGACCCACCTGAACTCACTGCCCACTCCAGACACACCTGCACTCACTGCCCACTCCAGGCTCACCTGCACTCACTGCCCACTCCAGACCCACCTGCACTCACTGCCCACCCCAGACCCACCGGCACTCACTGCCCCCTCCAGACCCACCGGCACTCACTGCCGCACCTGCACTCACTGCCCACTCCAGACCCACCGGCACTCACTGCCCACTCCAGACCCACCTGCACTCAATGTCCACTCCAGACCCACCTGCACTCACTGCCCACCCCAGACCCACCGGCACTCACTGCCCCCTCCAGTCCCACCGGCACTCACTGCCACACCTGCACTCACTGCCCACTCCAAACCCACCGGCACTCCCTGCCCACTGCAGACCCACCTGCACTCACTGCCCACTCCAGACACACCTACACTCACTGCCCACTCCAGACCCACCTGCACTCACTGCCCCACCTGCACTCACTGCCCATCCCAGATACTCCAGCACTCACTGCCCCCTCCAGACCCACCGGCACTCACTGCCCACTCCAGACCCACCGGCACTCACTGCCCACTCCAGACTCACCTGCACTCAATGTCCACTCCAGACCCACCTGCACTCACTGCCCACCCCAGACCCACCGGCACTCACTGCCCCCTGCAGTCCCACCGGCACTCACTGCCACACCTGCACTCACTGCCCACTACAGACCCACCGGCACTCACTGCCCACTGCAGACCCACCTGCACTCAATGTCCACTCCAGACCCACCTGCACTCACTGCCCACTCCAGACACACCTACACTCACTGCCCACTCCAGACCCATCCGCACTCACTGCCCTACCTACACTCACTGCCCACTCCAGAACCACTGGCACTCACTGCCCCACCTGCACTCACTGCCCCACCTGCACTCACTGCCCACTCCAGACCCACCGGCACTCACTGCCCCACCTGCACTCACTGCCCCACCTGCACTCA